>NW_025782416.1:0-35105 GCF_021130785.1 Homalodisca vitripennis | reverse complement strand
ATCATCGGTTATATCCTTAAGACCCGTGTAAAAGTGTTCAGTAACTTAGTCAAATCCTATGAAGTAAAAGGGTTTATTTGCACTGAATCAACTCTTCCACAAATAATATAATTAATCACGACATGTTGCGTAACAGGCTTCGCTGAGTTTGCATGCCAAATTTGTAATTTTTAACATACGAGTATTTAGTTCTCTGAGGGCAAATAGACAGGCAAGCAACAAACAGCCATACAACAACTGTATACAACAATAAAATTTGATTCAGCCATATTTTATGGTTAGGCATCCACCATTATATAACATATTCTTGACAATAGAAATGTAGTCTTGCAAAGTTTAAAGTATTAAGGATGACATCTTTCCCGATATAATATATATATATATATAAGTAGATATGAATATACCGATTCTGGCGCACTTTTGGGACAGTCAGAAAATCATATGTAAAATACTGTCCTTTGAACCATAAACAAATCTAAGAAATCTAACAGGAAACCACGAATGTAAAAATACTGTCCATTGAACCATAAACAAATCTAAGAAATCTAACAGGAAACCACGAATGTTAAATAACCGAATCTATAGCTGTTTTTACTGTTCATTGTAGGCTTCTAATTTCTTAAGCTGTTTTAATGAAAAAATCCAGAAATCTTAATAAAAATCTTTATTCCACGAAGTTAATTGTAACACAGTCTTTATCTTTAATAGTCTTCTTTCCAGTAAACAACCAAGTGCGAATTTTTCAATTTTTGTTCAATTCTTTAATCTTTTTTTCATCCAAAAACAGTCAAAAATCTGTTCGGTAAGTGTACTTTATAATCTTCCAACTCGGCAATTATTGTAAACCCGAATTTATCTTTCATTTTCTCCAGATTCAAAATTTTGTATTTCTTATTTTCTTCTAATTCTATTAATTTCTTGTATTCTTTGAATGTTAATATCACCAACCTTATTCAACTCTTGTAACAGTGCCATTTACATTAGAAAAAAATTAATACTTCTACACTTTTAAGGTGAAAAATCAACACTATTACTTCCAAAATACACAAAAAACCGGGGTTTTGACCCTAAAAACACGGTTTTTTAGGGTCAAAAACCACAGCTCTTAAGGTTGCATATACTAGAGTTTTTTTGAAAAATCCTGAAAATCTACTGAATTTCTCTAATTATTGCGAATTTTTTAGCTTTAAAGTTGATAATGTGAACGATATTTCTCGAAAATTCTGTTGTAAATATATTAAAATCTTAATGAAAAATCTTGGAAAAGTTAAAGAAAAAAATATTGAAAAATAGTATTATAGAATTTAAATTACCCCCTACAAACCAATATAGTAATAAAAGTACTTTTATTACTATAACTATACTATTTTTTCAATAATTTTTAAGTCTTAGTTTACAGATTTTTCTATAATAAATAGAAGAATCTACAGCTGTTTTACTACCAATTTGTGCTGATTTGTGTAAAATTCTAGTAAAATTCTCCACTTTTCAAAGTGTTAGTTAAACAAATTTTTCTTCTTTAAATAGAAGAATCAAAGGCTGTTTAAACCATAAAATTGTGCTGATTTTTATCAAATTTTGATAAAAAATCCTTAGAAATCTACTGAATTATTGCTTATTTTTCAGCTTAATAAAAAGATATTTTACTAAATAGTAAAACTTGGCACATTCAAATTTTCCCTATTTAAATGGAGCGGAAAAAGATAGAGTGCCCATACTGCAAAAAAGATGTTTTCGAACATCATTTTACCCGACATTATGGCTCCAAAATCCATGCCAAAAACAAAGAAATTTACGAGAAAGAACTAAATTATTTGAGGAATTGGGCTAAAGAAAATCAAATTGTCGATTCACCAAAACATGTACGATATAGAAAAAATTGCGTGAACTAAAGAAAAATTTTAAGGAAAGTAAAAAAGATCTCAATCTATTTAAAGATGAAAAAATTCAATCAATCGCTGAAAAATTGTCCATTGAAACAAACGATAAAACTAAGTCTGAAATGATCGAAGAAATTGACAAAACGCTTAATGAGAAACCAGAAAATATCATTGATGTCGAAGTTTTATCCTCTATCCATGGTCTTTTCAAGCAATACATTTTAACAAACTTGAACGACAATTCCATGTCAATTTACAAATATCTTTCTATTTTGCGTCCAGAAATTAAAAGTTTAATAGAAAAATTTCAAGAAACCGTTAAAAATATGAAGGGCTATCTCTCTTTAGAATGCGAATACGAACGTACTTTAGTGAACGGTGAAACACAAACTTGCCCAATGTATTTTTACTATAAAAGCAGACGAGATCTTTGACATAAAACGACTTTATTACTAAGCAATTTAATAAATTAACACATCGAGAAACAGACAAATCATCCAAATAAAGGTTCTGGATGGACATTAAAACGCTGCAAACAACTAGTTTTGAGCCTTAATAAACACGAATTTATGAACGCAGGATCATATATCGATTTACCAAAGAAAATCAAAGATAAAAAAGCTTGTATAAATAATCAAAAATAAAGATGATTATTGCTTTATTTATTCTATCCGATGTGCTATTGAAAAACCCGAAAGAGACTGCGAAAGATCAAAACAATATGAAAAATTTGTAAATGACGAGATATTTCAGGTTTCGAGTATCCAATGTCCTTAAAAGATATACAATTATTTGAAAAACGAAGTTACAATTCCAAGTACAAATATCCAAAAATGTCTATCAATGTCTACAGTTTTGATGAAAGTATTAATTAACGGTTGTTCCGTTACAAATTTCTGAAAAATATGATGCAGAATTAAATATTGATCTACTGTATGTAAAACAAGAAGACAAATCTCATTTTGTTTTGATAACCGATTTAAGTAGGTTAGTGAGTTCTCAAACATCCAAACATGGACATAAAAAATTTTCTATGTAGGAGATGTTTAAGCCATTTCTACAAATCTAGAGATTTAGCAGACCATTTAGAAATTTGTAAAAATCACGAAGTTTGTAAGCCAATTATGCCGTTTCCAGGTCAAACAACCAACATTTACTAATTATCAAAAGAAATTTTCTCATCCTTACGTTATTTATATGGATTTTGAAAGCATATTAGAGAAGATTCCCACATGCAAAAACAATCCGCAAAAGTCGACATACAACCAAGATTCAGAAGCACATTCCTTATGGTTTTACTCTATATTTAGTGTCGAATGTGACCAATCGTATGTACAAGCCGATATGTTATCGAGCAAAAAATGAAGAAGATTTGCCGAATGTTCCTGCAAAAATTGTTTTGAAGAACTTAATAAATTATCGAAATACATAGCTAAAAAAATATAATTCTAAGAACCAAAAACCCATGAAATTGACTGAAGAAGAAGAAATTTCATACCAAAATGCAAACGTTTGTCATATTTGCGAATGTGATGGTTTTGATTAATCAAACAAGAAAAAAAGTACGAGATCATTGTCATTTAACAGGTAAATTTCGAGGTGCTGCTCATTTATCTTGTAACTTGAATCTCAAATTTCCTCAAAATATTCCCGTTTTCTGCCACAATATGTCATGTTACGATACTCATTTGTACATAAAAGAGTTGGCAAAACAGTATGGTAATGTTGATTTGATCGCAAACACAGATGAGAAATATATTAAATTATTCTGTAAATTCCTGGATATGGATATGAGTTTGAAGATGATAAACCAAGAAAGTTCATCAAGTTTTCTTTCGTAGATACGTTCAGATTTATGGCATCGTCTATAGAAAAGTTAGCTAAAAAACCTCAAAAAAAGATGATTTCAAACATACAAATCATTTTATACAAGATGGTCTGAACGCAATTCTAGATAGACAACCAAATGACGAAGAAGAAATCTTTAAAATTCTATCTGGAAAAGGCATATTTCCTTACGAATTTTATCGATAGTATTGAAAAACTTGATTACACAGAAGAATTGAGAATTCAAGATTTCTATTCACTTTTGACAGATGAGAAGCATATCTGAGAAAGATTTTTCAACACTACTTAAATGTATGGAACAAATTAAAAGTAAAAAATCTAGGAAATTACTCCGATCTCTATAACATTCAAGATGTTCTATTGCTCGCTGATATCTTTGAAAATTTCAGAAACATTTGTTTTGAATTGCTATAAGCTTGATCCAGCACACTACTCTAACAGCTCCCAGTCTTGCATGGGACGCTATGTTTAAAATTAACGAAGATAGAATTACAGTTAATTAGTGATTATAATATGTATTTGATGATCGAAAAAGGTATTCGCGGAGGCATTTCTCAATGTATTAAACGATATGTGTTAAAGCAAATAACAAATATTTGAAAAGATTTTGATAAGACAAAGCCCGAAAACTATTTGTTGTACGTCGATGCAAACAACCTTTATGGGTATGGACTTATGCAAAATTTACCATATAACGAAATCAAGTGGATGGATCCTAAAACGTATACAACAGCAGAATGGAAAGAAACAATTTTGGAACTCACTGGCGACGAAGATTATGGCTATATTCTCGAAGTCGATCTAGAATATCCGAAGAATTTACATGAAAATCATAAAGATTTGCCTCTTGCTCCAGAACATTATAACAACAAACTTTTGCACAACTCTACTGGATAAAACTGAATATGTTGTTCATATGTCGAGAAATTTGAAATTTCTATCTGGAACAAGGAATGGTGTTTAAAACATGTGAATAGAGTTATTGCATTCGATCAGAAGCCTTTTATGAAAAGATTACATTGATTTTAATACTAGTATGAGAACCAAAGCTACAAGGCGACTTTGAGAAAGATTTTTACAAGGCTGATGAACAACTCTGTTTTTTGGAAAATCTATGGAAAATGTGAGAAACAGATGTGATATTAGGACTAGGAAATGAAGAATTTTCAATGAAACAAGCTAAGAAAAACAAATTTCAAATGCTTTAAAACATCTTTGGACGACAACTGTATAGCGAGTCACATGTACAAGCAGAAAGTTAAATTTAACAAGCCAATCTACATAGGTTTTTCAGTTTCTTGAGACCTTTTCAAAATTGTTAATGTACGAGTTTTATTACAACAAATTAAAGAAGTTTGATCCAGATTTGAATCTGTGTTACATGGATACAGGCAGTTACTTCCTAGAATTGAAACGTGATCCTTACAAAATTATTAAAGAAAATATAGATGATTTCGATACGAAGCGATTATCCAAAAGATCACGAATGTTATTCACTACTAAAAAATAAGAAGGTAATAGGGAAATTCAAAGACGAATTGAACGGCGAGATATTAGAAGAATTTTGTGGTTTAAGATCAAAGATGTACTCGTACAAATATCTAGACAAAAATCCAGTTAGGTGTAAAGGAATTAAGAGAAGCGTTGTAAATAAAACAATAAATATCGAAAACTTAAAGAGATGTTTGTTCGAAGATAAAGAAGAATTTAGGGAGATGACTGTAATAAAAAGCTATAAACATGAATTGTACACCGTCACTATAAACAAGTTTAGCACTGAACGCTAAAGATGATAAGAGAATCGTTCTAGAATAAATAAGATCGATACAGTACCTTATGGCTATAAAAATGAAGCAAAATGTGGTATACTAGAACGAATTAAATAAACTTGGAAACTTTGAAAATTGAGAAATAACCGGAAGTTTTTTCGAATATGAATTGAGAAAGTCAAAGCTGTAATTTTTTCTATATAAATGGAGTCTCAAAAGAAATGTACAATATGTCAAGAATTTAGACTTTTTGAAAGAATTTTCTAAAAATAAGAATACCAAAGATGGATTATACTATTATTGTAAAGATTGGTAAATAAGAAATATAGAAAAGAATTATATGATTAAAATGGAAAAATTAACTTTAGAAGAGAAAGAATGCACACGCTGTAAAATAGTTAAGAATATTTCTGAATTTAACAATTGGCATTATAGTAAAGATAAAAAACAAGCATATTGTAAAGAATGTATTAAACAAATCTTTGCTAGACCAGTTCATTGCGTATGCGGAAGAGAAATTCAACATTTCTGTAGTCTTAAAAGACATTTACAAACAAACTATCATAATTCGAATGTTTAGTAAAATTTAGAAACATTTTCATCGTGTAATTTAGATATTCTATAAATCAGTCGAGATTCTGTCATATTTGTAGTAAAATGATTTCCGTTGTATAAAAATATTCAAAGATTCTTTCATTTGGTTGTAGAGATTTATACTATTTGGATCTCCTTGTCTTAATAAAAAATTTCCATTTCTGGGTAATCCAATTTTCAAAGTTCTTTCAATCTTTTCGGTATTTCTCTCTTTTGAGCTCTGATAACGTAATAAGGATATTCCCACATGTGATTCTTCTTAATTAATACAAAAAACATGGTGTTTTTTTCTTATCAAAATCTTTACATACCATATCTCTCTTCATTAATTCCATTCGCAATTCTTGATTCTCTATTTTCAATGATTTCATTTCATCTTTAATTTGTAACTGTTTTATTTCATCTTTTATACTGCTTATTTTCGTTTTTGAGTTTGTACTCACCATATTTTCTAATGGGAAGGTAATACTTCTTTCGTAACCCCAATTTTTTAGAACAATTTCGCTTCTGGTTTATGCGATCTCAAAATTAAAGAATAAAGTCCAGATTCATTAACGAAAACAGTGTTTATTTTGGAAGTTTGAAGGTAAGCTATTTATTATAGCCCCCCTTATATTTAGATTAAAATAGAAGTTTTTACTCAATCTTCGTCAACGTTTATTCTGATCGTTTGCATAGTATTTTCATATATTCTAGAATTTTTGCTACGTCTTTTAGCCTTAAACCAGATCACATTGTTTTCGTCAACAATCGTAAAGATATGTTTGTTATTGAATTTTAGTTGATTATTGAGTAGGTCTACAACTGACTCCATTTAGATAGAAATAAAATTTAACTAGTAATTTTTATTTCAGTATAAAGTCCAGATTCGCATTGATAAAAACAGGGTCAGGATGAAGATTGTTTAAGGGGTCTATGGGATAGACTCTTGTAATTTATACATTCAAAAGTTTGTTTTCTTGAAAATTTGAAGGTAAGAACGATTCGTTCCCCCCCTTTATTCATCATTCTTTCGACAATCTTAAATATATTGTTGTTTTACTCTCATTATTTAATAGATTTCCTTCAGAGTCTTGAATAGTCAGAACGATTTTTTGAATTCTTTTAATATTTTTTCTAATTGGAATATAATCGATTTCATTTGGTTTTTCACTGATTTTTTGATCCATAAGCAACATTTGGGAAAAAAGTGTACAAAATTTCAGATTCTTTGTGAAGATGTTCGGTATGATTTTCAAAACTAGGTTTCAACGAGATTACAATGTACTTCAATTACATCGAACGGTCTAAATTTTGGCGTTTTATTTCCTAAATATACCTGATTTGGCTCAATAGTTTCTTGAACAAACCCTAATAAATCTACAATAATTGCTGAAAACATTATTCTTACTGGTGATTTTATTTGAATTTTTATTAGAGAGATAATTTTTTTGCATTTCTAAACTTGTTTTCGTCAAAGTTTAAAGATTTATCTGATTGTTTGAATGTTTTCAGATAATTTTTAAGGGAATTTTTTATTTGATCGAAAGTATAATATCCTTTGTTTAAACCATAGTATTTTGTTATGTTCTTCTCACTAAATCCTATGCAATAAGGAGAACTTTCACTAATATTTATTACAAAATTGTCAGAATAAAAACCGCTTAAACCGATAAAATAATTTGATTCTTTCCTCTAAGTGTATAGGATGTTCCAAGTTTAAAACTAATTTAGAGAGCTTTCTGAAGTCAACTTGAACAGCTTCATTTTCGCAAGCGTTGCTTCAAGATGAAAATCTTCTATTTAAATGGAGAAATTTTTAAAGCAAAAAGATCAGATAAAACTTCAAACGTTTGAAGAAAATAAGAAAGATCAACCAATCAGATTGTTAATTGTTGGTTCAAGTGGATGTGGAAAAAACAACTTTACTATTGAATTTTATCTACAATAGGTTGATTCCTTATTCCAATTTGTATGTTTTTAGTAAATCTTTAGAACAAGACGCCTATAAAAATTACAAGAAAGATTTGAAAATATTGAGAAGAACTTAAGTAAGAAAATATCATATTTTTATAATGCTTCTGAGGACATAGTTCCGTTAAGCGAATGTAAACCCAATTCTTTAATCGTTTTTGATGATTGTATTTTGGAAAATCAGGACGTTATTAAGGGAATATTTCGTAATGTCCTCGTCACAAAAACATATCTTGTATCTATCTTTCCCAATGCTTTTCAAAGGTTGATAAACAAGTTATTAGAAATAATTTGAATATGTTGTGTGTTTTTAAGCAAGACGATCACTATTCGAGAAAGATTTACAACAATTATGTGGGATCTGATATGAGTTTTAACCACTTTAATGAATTGTGGTGATAAAATTTTGGAAAGAAGACTATGGATTTTTAACTATTAATCTAACTTTGAAGCCTAAAAAATGGCAAATATTTGAATAAATTTTCCAATATAAAACGTGTGATAATTCTTGTTGTTTTCATGATTTTACGTTTCACGTTTTACGTTTCGTTGTTCTCGTTTTTACGTTCCACGTTCACGTTCCACGTTCACGTTCATGTTTCACGTTCGTGTTTCACGTTCATGTTTCACGTTTTTACGTTCCACGTTCACGTTCCACGTTCACGTTCATGTTTCACGTTCATGTTTCACGTTCGTGTTTACGTTTCACGTTCATGTTTCACGAACGTGAAACCATGAACGTGAACGTGGAACGTGAACGTGGAAACGTAAAAACGAGAACACGAAACGTAACGTAAACGTGAACGTTAAAATCATGAAAACAACTAGATTATCACACGTTTATATTGGAAAATTTATTCAAATATTTGCCATTTTTAGGCTTCAAAAGTTAGATTAATAGTTAAAAATCCATAGTCTTCTTTCCAAATTTTATCACACAATTCATTAAAGTGGTTTATAAACTCATATCAGATCCCACATAATTGTTGTAAATCTTTTCTCGGAATAGTGATCGTCTTGCTTAAAAAACACACAACATATTCAAATTATTTCTACATAACTTGTTTATCAACCTTTGAAAAGCATTGGGAAAGATAGATTACAAGATATGTTTTTGTGACGAGACATTACGAAATATTCCTTAATAACGTCCTGATTTTCCAAAATACAATCATCAAAAACGATTAAAGAATTGGGTTTACATTCGCTTAACGGAACTATGTCCTCAGAAGCATTATAAAAATATGATATTTTTCTTACTTAAGTTCTTCTCAATATTTTCAAATCTTTCTTGTAATTTTTTATAGGCGTCTTCTTGTTCTAAAGATTTACTTAAAAAAAACATACAAATTGGAATAAGGAATCAACCTATTGTAGATAAAATTCAATAGTAAAGTTGTTTTTCCACATCCACTTGAACCAACAATTAACAATCTGATTGGTTGATCTTTCCTTATTTTCTTCAAACGTTTGAAGTTTTATCTGATCTTTTTGCTTTAAAAATTTCTCCATTTAAATAGAAGATTTTCATCTTGAAGCAACGCTTGCGAAAATGAAGCTGTTCAAGTTGACTTCAGAAAGCTCTAAATTAGTTTTAAACTTGGAAACATTCCTATACACTTAGAGGAAGAAATCAAATTATTTTTATCGGTTTTAAAGCGGTTTTTATTCTGACAATTTTGTAATAAATATTAGTGAAAGTTCTCCTTATTGCATAGGATTTAGTGAGAAAGAACATAACAAAAATACTATGGTTTAAACAAAGGATATTATACTTTCGATCAAATAAAAAATTCCCTTAAAAATTATCTGAAAAACATTCAAACAATCAGATAAATCTTTAAACTTTGACGAAAAACAAGTTTGAAATGCAAAAAAATTATCTCTCTAATAAAATTCAAATAAAATCACCAGTAAGAATAATGTTTTCAGCAATTATTGTAGATTTTATTAGGGTTTGTTCAAGAAACTATTGAGCCAAATCAGGTATATTTAGGAAATAAAACGCCAAAAATTTAGACCGTTCGATGTAATTGAAGTACATTTGTAATCTCGTTGAACCTAGTTTTTGAAAATCATACCGAACATCTTCACAAAGAATCTGAAATTTTGTACACTTTTTTCCCAAATGTTGCTTATGGACTCAAAAATCAGTGAAAAACCAAATGAAATCGATTATATTCCAATTAGAAAAAAATATTAAAAGAATTCAAAAAATCGTTCTGACTATTCAAGACTCTGAAGGAAATCTATTAAATAATGAGAGTAAAACAACAATATATTTAAGATTGTCGAAAGGAATGATGAATCAAGGGGGGGAACGAATCGTTCTTACCTTCAAATTTTCAAGAAAACAACTTTTGAATGTATTAAAATTACAAGAGTCTATCCCATAGACCCCTTAACAATCTTCATCCTGACCCTGTTTTTATCAATGAATCTGGACTTTATACTGAAATAAAAATTACTAGTTAAATTTTATTCTATCTAAATGGAGTCAGTTGTAGACCTACTCAATAATCAACTAAAATTCAATAACAAACATATCTTTACGATTGTTGACGAAAACAATGTGATCTGGTTTAAGGCTTAAAAGACGTAGGCAAAAATTCTAGAAGAATATGAAAATACTATGCAAACGATCAGAATAAACGTTGACGAAGATGATAAAAACTTCTATTTTAATCTAAATATAAGGGGGGCTTATAAATAGCTTACCTTCAAACTTCCAAAATAACACTGTTTTCGTTAATGAATCTGGACTTTATTCTTTAATTTTGAGATCGCATAAACCAGAAGCGAAATTGTTTAAAAATTGGGTTACGAAAGAAGTATTACCTTCCATTAGAAAATATGGTGAGTACAAACTCAAAAACGAAAATAAGCAGTTAAAAGATGAAATAAAACAGTTACAAATTAAAGATGAAATGAAATCATTGAAAATAGAGAATCAAGAATTGCGAATGGAATTAATGAAGAGAGATATGGTATGTAAAGATTTTGATAAGAAAAAACACCATGTCTTTTGTATTAATTAAGAAGAATCACATGTGGGAATATCCTTATTACGTTATCAGAGCTCAAAAGAGAGAAATACCGAAAAGATTGAAAGAACTTGAAATTGATTACCCAGAAATGGAAATTTTATTAAGACAAGGAGATCCAAATAGTATAAATCTCTACAACCAAATGAAAGAATCTTTGAATATTTTATACAACGGAAATCATTTTACTACAAATATGACAGAATCTCGACCTGATTTATAGAATATTCTAAATTACACGATGAAAATGTTTCTAAATTTTACTAAACATTCGAATTATGATAGTTTGTTTGTAAATGTCTTTTAAGACTACAGAAATGTTGAATTTCTCTTCCGCATACGCAATGAACTGGGTCTAGCAAAGATTTGTTTAATACATTCTTTACAATATGCTTGTTTTTTATCTTTACTATAATGCCAATTGTTAAATTCAGAAATATTCTTAACTATTTTTACAGCGTGTGCATTCTTTCTCTTCTAAAGTTAATTTTTTCCATTTTATCATATAATTCTTTTCTATATTTCTTATTACAATCTTTACAATAATAGTATAAACCATCTTTGGTATTCTTATTTTTAGAAAATTCTTCAAAAAGTCTAAATTCTTGACATATTGTACATTTCTTTTGAGACTCCATTTATATAGAAAAAATTACAGCTTTGACTTTCTCAATTCATATTCGAAAAAAACTTCCGGTTATTTCTCAATTTTCAAAGTTTCCAAGTTTATTTAATTCGTCTAGTATACCACATTTTGCTTCATTTTTATAGCCATAAGGTACTGTATCGATCTTATTTTCTAGAACGATTCTCTTATCATCTTTAGCGTTCAGTGCTAACTTGTTTATAGTGACGGTGTACAATTCATGTTTATAGCTTTTTATTACAGTCATCTCCCTAAATTCTTCTTTATCTTCGAACAAACATCTCTTTAAGTTTTCGATATTTATTGTTTTATTTACAACGCTTCTCTTAATTCCTTTACACCTAACTGGATTTTTGTCTAGATATTTGTACGAGTAGCATCTTTTGATCTTAAACCACAAAATTCTTCTAATATCTCGGCCGTTCAATTCGTCTTTGAATTTCCCTATTACCTTCTTATTTTTAGTAGTGAAACATTCGTGATCTTTTGGATAATCGCTCGTATCGAAATCATCTATATTTTCTTTAATAATTTTGTAAGGATCACGTTTCAATTCTAGGAAGTAACTGTCCTGTATCCATGTAACACAGATTCAAATCTGGATCAAACTTCTTTAATTTGTTGTAATAAAACTCGTACATTAACAATTTTGAAAGGTCAAGAACTGAAAAACCTATGTAGATTGGCCTTGTTAAATTTAACTTTCTGCTTGTACATGTGACTTCGCTATACAGTTGTCGTCAAAGATGTTAAAGCATTTGAAATTTGTTTTTCTTAGCTTGTTTCATTGAAAATTCTTCATTTCCTAGTCTAATATCACATCTGTTTCTCACATTTTCCATAGATTTTCCAAAAACAGAGTTGTTCATCAGCTTTGTAAAAATCTTTCTCAAAGTCGCTTGTAGCTTTGGTTCTCATACTAGTATTAAAATCAATGTAATCTTTCATAAAAGGCCTTCTGATCGAATGCAATAACTCTATTCACATTGTTTTAACACCATTCCTTGTTCCAGATAGAATTTCAAATTTCTCGAATGAACAACATATTCAGTTTTATCCAGTAGAGTTGTGCAAAGTTTGTTGTTATAATGTTCTGGAGCAAGAGGCAAATCTTTATGATTTTCATGTAAATTCTTCGGATATTCTAGATCGACTTCGAGAATATAGCCATAATCTTCGTCGCCAGTGAGTTCCCAAAATTGTTTCTTTCCATTCTGCTGATGTATACGTTTTAGGATCCATCCACTTGATTTCGTTATATGGTAAATTTTGCATAAGTTCCATACCCATAAAGGTTGTTTGCATCGACGTACAACAAATAGTTTTCGGGCTTTGTCTTATCAAAATCTTTCAAATATTTGTTTATTTGCTTTAACATATCGTTTGAATACATTGAGAAATGCCTCCGCGAATACCTTTTTCGATCATCAAATACATATTATAATCACTAATTAAACTGTAATTCTATCTTCGTTAATTTTAACATAGCGTCCCATGCAAGACTGGGAGCTGTTAGATAGTGTGCTGGATCAAGCTTATAAGCAATTCAAACAAATGTTTCTGAAATTTTCAAAGATATCAGCGAGCAAATAGAACATCTTGAATGTTATAGAGATCGGAGTAATTTCCTAGATTTTTTACTTTTTAATTTGTTCCATACATTTAAGTAGTGTTGAAAATCTTTCTCAGATATGGCTCTCATCTGTCAAAAGTGAATAGAAATCTTGAAATTCTCAATTCTTCTGTGTAATCAAGTTTTTCAATACTATCGATAAATTCGTAAGGAAATATGCCTTTTCCAGATAGAATTTTAAAGATTTCTTCTTCGTCATTTGGTTGTCTATCTAGAATTGCGTTTCAGACCATCTTGTATAAAATGATTTGTATGTTTGAAATCATCTTTTTTGAGGTTTTTAGCTAACTTTTCTATAGACGATGCCATAAAATCTGAACGTATCTACGAAAGAAAACTTGATGAACTTTCTTGGTTTATTCATCTTCAAACTCCATATCCATATCCAGAATTTACAGAATAATTTATATATTTCTCATCTGTGTTTGCGATCAAAATCAACATTACCATACTTGTTTTGCCAACTCTTTTATGTACAAATGAGTATCGTAACATGACATATTGTGGCAGAAAACGGGAATATTTTGAGGAAATTTGAGATTCAAGTTACAAGATAAATGAGCAGCACCTCGAAATTTACCTGTTAAATGACAATGATCTCGTACTTTTTTTCTTGTTTGATTATCAAAACCATCACATTCGCAAATATGGACAAACGTTTGCATTTTTGGTATGAAATTTCTTCTTCTTCAGTCAATTTCCATGGGTTTTTGGTTCTTAGAATTATATTTTTTAGCTATGTATTTCGATAATTTATTAAGTTTCTTCAAACAATTTTGCAGGAACATTCGGCAAATCTTCTTCATTTTTTGCTCGATAACATATCGGCTTGTTACATACGATTGGTCACATTCGACACTAAATATAGAGTAAAACCATAAGGAATGTGCTTCTGAATCTTGGTTGTAGTCGACTTTTGCGGATTGTTTTTGCATGTGGGAATCTTCTCTAATATGCTTTCAAAATCCATATAAATTAACGTAAGGATGAGAAAATTTTCTTTTGATAATTAGTAAATGTTGTTGTTTGACCTGGAAACGGCATAATTGGCTTACAAAACTTCGTGATTTTTACAAATTTCTAAATGGTCTGCTAAATCTCTAGATTTGTAGAAATGGCTTAAACATCTCCTACATAGAAAATTTTTATGTCCATGTTTGGATGTTTGAGAACTCACTAACCTACTTAAATCGGTTATCAAACAAAATGAGATTTGTCTTCTTGTTTTACATACAGTAGATGAATATTTTAATTCTGCATCATATTTTTTCAGAAATTTGTAACGGAACAACCTTAATACTTTTCATCAAAACTGTAGACATTGATAGACATTTTTGGATATTTGTACTTGGAATTGTAAACTTCGTTTTTCAAATAATTGTATATCTTTTAAGGACATTGGATACATCGAAACCTGAAAAATATCTCGTCATTTACAAATTTTTTTCATATTGTTTTGATCTTTCGCAGTCTCTTTCGGGTTTTTCAATAGCACATCGGATAGAATAAATAAAGCAATAATCATCTTTATTTTTGATAATTTATACAAGCTTTTTTATCTTTTGATTTTCTTTGGTAAATCGATATATGATCCTGCGTTCATAAATTCGTGTTTATTAAGGCTCAAAACTAGTTGTTTGCAGCGTTTTAATGTCCATTCCAGAACCTTTATTTGGATGATTTGGTCTGTTCTCGATGTGTTAATTTATTAAATTGCTTAGTAATAAAGTCGTTTATGTCAAAGATCTCGTCTGCTTTTATAGTAAAATACATTGGGCAAGTTTTGTGTTTTCACCGTTCACTAAAGTACGTTCGTATTCGCATTCTAAAGAGAGATAGCCCTATCATATTTTTAACGGTTTCTTGAAATTTTTCTATTAAACTTTTAATTTCTGGACGCAAAAATAGAAAGATATTTGTAATTGACATGGAATTGTCGTTCAAGTTTGTTAAAATGTATTGCTTGAAAAGACCATGGATAGAGGATAAAACTTCGACATCAATGATATTTTCTGGTTTCTCATTAAGCGTTTTGTCAATTTCTTCGATCATTTCAGACTTAGTTTTATCGTTTGTTTCAATGGACAATTTTTCAGCGATTGATTGAATTTTTTCATCTTTAAATAGATTGAGATCTTTTTTACTTTCCTTAAAATTTTTCTTTAGTTCACGCAATTTTTCTATATCGTACATGTTTTGGTGATCGACAATTTGATTTTCTTTAGCCCAATTCCTCAAATAATTTAGTTCTTTCTCGTAAATTTCTTTGTTTTTGGCATGGATTTTGGAGCCATAATGTCGGGTAAAATGATGTTCGAAAACATCTTTTTTGCAGTATGGGCACTCTATCTTTTTCCGCTCCATTTAAATAGGGAAAATTTGAATAGTGCCAAGTTTTACTATTTAGTAAAATTTCTTTTTATTAAGCTGAAAAATAGCAATAATTCAGTAGATTTCTAAGGATTTTTATCAAAATTTGATAAAAATCAGCACAATTTATGGTTAAACAGCCTTTGATTCTTCTATTTAAAGAAGAAAAATTTGTTTAACTAACACTTTGAAAAGTGGAGAATTTTACTAGAATTTTTACACAAATCACCACAAATTGTAGTAAAACAGCTGTAGATTCTTCTATTTATTATAGAAAAATCTGTAAACTAAGACTTAAAATTATTGAAAAAAATAGTATAGTTATAGTAATAAAAGTACTTTTATTACTATATTGGTTTGTAGGGGGTAATTTAAATTCTATAATACTATTTTTTCAATATTTTTTTCTTTAACTTTTCCACAAGATTTTTCATTAAGATTTTAATATATTTACAACAGAATTTTCGAGAAATATCGTTCACATTATCAACTTTAAAGCTAAAAATTCGCAATAATTAGAGAAATTCAGTAGATTTTCAGGATTTTTCAAAAAACTCTAGTATATGCACCTTAAGAGCTGTGGTTTTGACCCTAAAAAACCGTGTTTTTAGGGTCAAAACCCCGGTTTTTTTGTGTATTTTGGAAGTATAGTGTTGATTTTTCACCTTAAAAGTGTAGAAGTATTAATTTTTTTCTATGTAAATGGCACTGTTACAAGAGTTGAATAATGTTGGTGATTTAACATTCAAAGAATACAAGAAATTAATAGAATTAGAAGAAAATAAGAAATACAAAATTTTGAATCTGGAGAAAATGAAAGATAAATTCGGGTTTACAATAATTGCCGAGTTGGAAGATTATAAAGTACACTTACCGAACAGATTTTTGACTGTTTTGGATGAAAAAAAGATTAAAGAATTGAACAAAAATGAAAAATTCCACTTGGTTGTTAACTGGAAAGAATGACTATTAAAGATAAAGACTGTGTTACAATTAACTTCGTGGAATAAAGATTTTTTATTAAGATTTCTGGATTTTTTCATTAAAACAGCTTAAGAAATTAGAAGCCTACAATGAACAGTAAAACAGCTATAGATTCGGTTATTTAACATTCGTGGTTTCCTGTTAGATTTCTTAGATTTAGTTTATGGTTCAATGGACAGTATTTTACATTCGTGGTTTCCTGTTAGATTTCTTAGATTTGTTTATGGTTTTCAATGGACAGTATTTTACATTGATTTTTCTGACTGTCCCAAAAGTGCGCCAGAATCGGTATATTCATATCTACTTATATATATATATATATATATATATATATATATTACCACACAATAATAATTATTTTATTTATTTATTTATTTATATTTCATAGTAATTTTCGAACAGTTTCGGTGAGGTAGGAAGTGTACTAACGCAAGATGCGCCTTAATAACATCGTAACTTAATAAAACTTTTCAAATTCATTTCTTGCTTAGTACTTAGAATAACAAATATAGTTTACTTAACCGTACTTAATTAATTAACTACTACCGTTTAATTAGCTACAATTGTTAATTTCTTCTATGAGCTTATATTCTCTTTTTACATTTTAGAAAAATAAAAGCTGTTGGAAATAATTAATTAACTAGAACTTACCTGTCATTTCGGCCACAGTGTATCTGTATTGGTAAATCAGTGTTTGGTATACATTCAAAAAAATTTTTTGTTTTCATTCACAAGTTTTTTAAGCGAATCCGCCGGTAAATTGATTGTTTATTATAATATTACAAATACTGCTTGAAAATTCAAAGCTTCTGCCAAAAATTTACGAAAGCTATTGCGTGCACTGAATTTATTTAGTGAGGTTTAGGATCTGTCAAAATATAACTGAAGATGATGGAAAACAACGTTGATAGATTACTCCCTTAATTATTTCAGTTTGTTGAAAACTAAGAAAAACATATTCAGAGCACTTATAGCAAAGATAAATATTGACTTGTGAGCTCCTAACCGTTTTGACGGGAAGATTCTGGGAATGCAACATACATATTCTAACGCAGTCTGAGGTTTGAAGGTTTAGAATATTATGAATTACTATTTTATTAAATATGCAAATTCAATTATTATTAATTCACAAAGCATAATATTCACAGTACTCTGCAGTGTCAATTATTTTTTTTAATATTTAATAAAGTAATATTGCTAGTCAACCAACAATATTTATAATAGTACATTTCCTATCAATATTTAAGGAAATGAATGTAAATACCAAATTTGGCTTGAAACGTTAACTATCAATAATGTTTGCATAATTTATTACAAAACAGATTAAAAGGCTGAATTCATAAACAATGTTTAGCATTATTCACCTAAAACCTTGTGGTAATAATAGTGTAGTAATATCTTCAAATTAAGGCTTTTATTCTGATTGTTTTCCATCAGAGTATCTTCTTACTCTTCAAGATTAATTAGTCCGATTACTAATGTTCTAATAATTTTAAAATGAAAACTGATAGACAAAGTAAACTTTTTCCCTTAGTCCAAATATTGGTACTACATTGATTCTTCCTTAGCATTAGTTAACAATTACTTTGTATGCTAGTGTTGGAGAAATTCGTGCTCAAATTCTGATTGAAATAGCCCTCTTCATTAATTCCTTACCTCAATCCATGCATTGTTGATTTAATAACTTTAAATTTTATGCTTAATAAAAATAAAAACTAAATGTTATCTCAAAACACTATTAGTCCTGCAGCATTTAATAGTGGTAAAATGTTTAAGTGCAAAGTGTTAAAATACATGGGTTACCTGTTGGGAAAAACTCAGTAACACCAATGCATGAGTTAGACAAAATGTGATTTTTTTATTTCTATACGAACAACTGAGAAAATTAAAAGAAAAAGACAGCAAGAAGAAGAGGAAGACCGAAAGAATTCTAGAGGACTATAATGAGACTAAGATGACCTAAGCTATGGTATTAGAATGTTTTGAAGTGTGATCATACATTACAATTTACCATCATCATTTATATTGCTTTCCTTTTTAGCGATTTGCTAAGAGTTAAAGTTTTCTAACTATTGGGACCACTTTTCTCAAACACCATAACAGATATCAAATCCATACTTTTACCACATATTACCTGAAAATGTATAGTCCTTTGTAAAAATGGGAAGTTTTATTTATGATGAAAATAACATTTATGTTATATGTGAACATGTTTTTGAAGGAAATAGGAAATTAAAGGAAATTGAAGGAAACTTAAAAAATCATATTTTAGTACATAAAAAAGTTACAATTAAATTATTTCGTTTAGGTGTACAAAATAAAGGTGAAAGGTGAAAATAATTTATTAAAATTTTATTACGGTATATTCAATAGTTTATGAGCAAAATGGTTCTGAATTTGGAAAAATTTTACACGCTCTGTAAAATTAATTACTTATGGGTGCGTCCAGATCCCCTTAAGTACTTCTAGATAGAACAATACTTTATGCTTTGTTTTTAAATTGTGTAGTTGATGGTGGAGGGTTTGGAATATTAATTTCATTTCGGACACTTGATGTTACAAAATGTGTAACACTGCGTTAAGAGGTTTGAACAACTTTCAATGATGATAAGTAAAATCTTGAAATCACAAATATGTATAAGTAAGCAGTCTCATGTAATATAAACTATAATAAAATTGTCAAGTTAAATAGTTTAAGTTTCTTAGACTTTAATCTAGTTTCTATTAAAGGTTTACACTAACGATAGAGGAAAGATGACGTATAAAATTAGCCTAACTCACTCAACGTTACTAAGGGTTTTCTAGAAGAAAATCTGTTCAAAACTAATACCAAGTTTTAAATAGATACTGTAATGTTCGAATAATTTTTCTTTCTATACTCAATATTATATGTGAGATTGCGCAGTGTTGGAATTCGTAACATATCATGATTACAGTTTTATACTAAAATTTAGTAACACGTCATTTTTACTGCCGCTGTAAATGTCGTTTTCAGGCAAACATAAAATTGAGAAAGATGGAGGGCAAACCAGCTGTGAACAAATTTATAACCACTCTGTACAGTACTTAAGAGATAAACCATGGTCTGATCTCCATTACACAAAACCACTACACCTCATCATCCTAGGAGGTTTTAAGTTTTAAATACAAACTGTTATATTTTTCCTCAAGTTTTCATTAAAGAGATTTATACCTATGATGTATAATATTGATCTGTTGTCTAATGTTCTGAATAACTGTTTTTTTTATAAAACTAACAATGTCGTTTATTCTGTTTCAAAACCTGTTTTCTCTCTTTTTTGTAATTATTATGATTAAATAATCTTTTAAATAATTAAACTACAATTTGTCATGTTACATTGCCTCCATATTTATTATTTCATTTTCTCACATGTGTAGCAACATCGGACTAGCCCTTCCAAGAGGATCTTTATTTATGCCAGTAGCATTTTAGTTTATTATATTAAAGGTTTTTAAGAGACAAACTCAGTGTTTATGACTAACTATGGAACTAGAGAAACCACAACATTAAGTTGAAAGACAAAGTCTTTAAAAAGGTATCTGATCAATCTTATCAACAAGAAATTCCTCGTCCTACGCAGATGTATTGAAGATTAACTGTAATCCGAGTCGAAAAAGAATATCCTACGAAATGAGATGAGGAGAGCGAGCAGGTATAGATATGAACCACTGCAGGACATTAACATTATGTAAAATGATGCCTTGCAGCAGTTCAAGAATGAGCTGCGAACCATCATACTAGTACAATTTATTACCCATGGTTTACGAAACAAAGGCGAAGACAAGAAATATGTCACAAAACTACCAGATACTTAAGTAATCTCGATTAGGCAGACCATAACTTTGCTATATTTCAAAGTTCTAGTATCTATGGTTTTATACATATTACTTGCATTTGTTATAAAATTTCTTTTATAGCAATAACAAATTTAATCACATTGGCAGCAAGGAACACGCTACATAATGCATATGTAAAATCTCAACGAGATTTTGTTATTTGGAATCATTAGTTGAAATGAGAGAATGGTGTATGTAATACATTCCCTAACCATTAAAAAATATAAATAAATGCAAACTTTATAAAAATTTGAACTAAATTTTTTATAACAATTCAATCTACTTGCAAAATCAAAAATTCTAAATTTACAAGTGACTTTAACTCTTAAAGGCGGTCATGACTTGATGGGAAAGTATTTTTAAACATTTATAAATTAAAATATACATTTTCTAAACTAAAAATCATTACAACACCTTACAACATTCCTAACCCGATTTAAGAAAACTCATATATTTTATTATTACATACAAATACTATTTAAAATAAATGTGCATAAATAAGTTGCTATGAAATATTAAACTATTATAACATATTATATGATTGCTTTTTACAAAATAAAGCAAGTAAGCAAGTACATGCATTACCAAAAGCTTATTATGGATTAAATTACTTGCATATTATCTAATAACATAATATTATTAGATTATTTTACTATTAAGTGGTGTAAGATCAAATTAACTTGAAATATAATATTCCTATTTAACTAATAACACTTTTATAACAAAACGCGCTTCCAAATTAATTCTACGAGCAATATATGGCATAGTGAGTACTAAAACGTACATAAATAATAGATCAGGTATACTCATAATTGAAATTAATGGGTAATTTGTAACAGGTTTTTCTGTGTTGTAAATTGTAAAAGCAATACGCTTCCTAACGCAGAACTGAGTTTATATATTATAGTTAAGTTACGTACTTGTTGGAGAGGAAACGCAGATAGCTTTCCAGTTCAGTTATCTACTGTGTAATTACAATCCAAGATAATAAGATTTAAAATTAGCCTTTTCTCCTACATTGAAAGCGGTTTTTAAGTTTGCAAATTCGGTAAAGTGCCAACGTTTTTAAACATTCATTTACTACTGAATTGTATTTTATAACTATCAGAATACTTTATTACGCCAGGCAAATTCCATAATTCTAAATGCACTATCATAGAACTCATTCATATCTATGTAGAAATGTATTTTAATGCAAGATTTCAACAGATGAAATGTTTACCGAGATATCTTACTACATGATACGTCATATTCATGTTCATTACATTAGGTTTCATATCAGTGTTTAAATAATATACGTCTACACACCAAGTAGCCATGAAATCAAGTTGTATGAGTAGGGATAGTTAGGCTATATGTTTTAATATTGAGTTTTATACTAACTGGGTTTGAGTCTCTTCATATAGCTATTCGACGGGTTCTGATATGGCCGGTAGCTTGATAAATATAATATGATAAAAATTACTCTTCCGTAATTTTTAATACTTTTGATACCCATAATTTCGAACTTAATTATAACTGGAGTGGCTGAAGTTCCATTTCTTTCTTAGGAAAATTCCTGTATCGATTTCAAGAAACGTCAAAGTATTAGTTTTTTATAACTGTCCAGATTGGCTTTCTGCTCAAAGGCAATCGATTTCTTTTACTTTAATGTAATATTAATATTTAAAATTGATTAATCATAATATCTAGTTATTATTTTTTCTACTGTGTGTAATGGTAATAAACTATAAGATTAGCATACTAAAGATTCCGCTACTATAACAAGACAGGGTGACGAATTCTGACGTTTATATCTCCTCATTAAATTAGTCTAATTTTCTATTAAGCCGGTAATAAGTAGCTTTTATGCAAACAATAATTACTCAACAATAATTCGGCAAGTTTTTATAGCATTCTGATGTGTATTCTACCATGTTCCTACCCGTTTACATGTATATTTGGATTTTAGAATATATACAATTTTGAGTTATATTTTAAAACATCCTCTTCTGTAGAAGACATTCTGTAAAATACAATACGAACAATAATAATGGTACTAGGAAATAATTCTATCTCATAACTTAATTTTTTTAACCTTAGGATATTTATATATTTATAAAGAAAATGCCTTAATTTCAATTTCAAATTTCTCATTAATTTATTTTAAAATGATTGAAAGTTTGATAATAAGTTCTAGAATGTTTATAAAAATTACACAACAGATGTTTACTCTATACAAGATGTGTTGTAACTTTCCATCGATGAGAAAAAACATTCAACAGAGACCCACAAAAGTATAATGCAAAAGTAAACAATAAACACTAATTTAAAGCCTCAGGGGTACAACCGGAATTAAAGGCCACTTACGCTATTAAAATATAAACCTAAACAAGAAAAAGAAAATCAGATTTCAAGAAAATTAAAATGTATATAATATCTATATAAATAAATGTGCTACTAAACTTACTCAGTACATAGTACGAAAAATAACACAAAATTATATCATTTTAATTGTAATGTAATTTTAATGATAATAGAAGTCTATCCCCCAGGTCTCTGTAATTTGTACTAAAACTTTAGTCTTTCATAGTAATGAAAGAGTCAAAAAAATACATTGCATCTCATTTTACACGTACACAGTTTATTCTAATAAATGATTATAATTAAGTGAAACTAAAACAGAAACATCCACACAAGAAGCTATCTTCGAAATCACGAAGTGGCGCTCTCAAGATAATCACTTTGAGAACTTGACAATAACAGCAACTAATGGAATTGACTCATTGTGTTTTTTATAATACTTATGTATTTTATATAGAATTTTGTACCCGTTTTAATCCTAACCTTTCCTTTTTTATAAATGATTTAACCTTAATTTATTTTTGTTCAGAATAATCAATTTAAATAACCAGGAACGATTTTCACATGTATACACTATTTCCGTTCTCTTCTCTAAAACGTGATTAACTATTTCATTTAATTATGCGATGGAATACACAACATTGACGTAAACTAGGATAGTCTTTGGAAACGATGATAAATAATATTGGATATGACAAGTGTCATATTACAAAGAAATGTAACATTTAATGTGATAACACTTTACATTTTACTTTTTGAGCAAGAACTCTTTTGGGATTCAATGTTTATTGAAATTCAATTAAATTAGGCTATTGCCACTTATACAAATGTAAACTAATGAATATATATATATATATATTATATATATATATATATAAAGTCATTTGACAGGTATTTGATTTCCCTATCAGTATCATATGTTAGTTTGGTTATTTAAACACATATGTGAAAGAAAAAGCCAAATACAAAAATAATTTAATTATATATATATATATATATCTATATTTATTTATTTATTTTTATTTATTTATTTATCTATATATATATATATATATATATATATATATATATGTATACATTTTGTTTTTTTTTAACTATTTGTTCTCAGTTTAAATTTGAAACATTTTTATATGCCATAATTGCTTTTTAAATCTATTCCTGGTTCACAGTGGGCTTCAAATTAAAACTTAAATATGTCTAAATTTGCTGTTGCAATCGACCGATTTCTACCAAAGTCTGGAAAGGACTACATCAAAGACTGTATATGTATATATATAAATTTTTTTTCGTAATCAAGGTAGATTTCATAGATTTTTTTAATTAATATAAAAATAAATACCTAATATAATTTTACATTAATAGTTCTCAACTTTAAATAATACCAGATTAGATAACCCAAATAAATTTGGCATATTTATAAACATTTTAATTGGAGATTTTTTAACTGTTCTAACTATGAATTTTGCACACCTATTAGACTATAGCAATATATTATATTTAAGAATAATAATTAAGTGGAAAGTTATATAGTTATCAATGTAATTATACTGAATATAGTACCATTTGATATTTATATATAATGGTTTGAAGCAGATGAACTCCATACTGTCCATCTTAATACAAGTAATGCTTTCTCTTATCCATTATGAATATTATAATTTTATAAACTATTCCGTGAGATCCATCTATATATGAATGAAGGTTTACCATATCGTCACGATTAGTTTAGGAGGTGAGATTGGCCATAACTTACACTATATTCGTAGTTAAGGCATAGCATTGAAGCAGTAACACGAAGTCTGACAAACACATTATTTTCCTCTTTACTTCCTTTATTCCTTTATTTCAGTTGAATTTCGTCTAATGAAGTATAATTTTAACATTGTTTTTGACACATATTTCGTTGTAGCGTGGTAACAAACAACGGTGCTAATGGATAAGAGAAAGCCTTATTTGTTATAAAGCTGGACAGAGCGGCAATTATCTGCTTCAGCAATTCCACTCAAACATTATGATATACAGGAACTGATTTATTAAGAAATTAAAAGAAATTCCATCAACCAAAAAACGCGTATATAAATATAAATAGTTTCATATTACCTGAAAATCATGATGTAAATATCTTTTATGTACATGACGGTCTGTTTTAAGTTCATCTAATCAAAACAAATATAAAGTGATATAACATATAATGCTTCATATTTTTAAACCCTTTTGTTACCTGTTCATTTTTATCGTGGAGTTTTGCTTTGCATTGCTGATGATTTGATATCTTTCAAAGGATAACTTCCCTCTAAAAAAAACCCCAACTTTTTTGTTTATACATTGCACAATTTTCTCTTGGCTCCAAGGCTATTATTTTAGAAAGTTTATTAAATTCCAATATAATTTTTATTTTTGTGATATATGGTTATCGAAAGTTGGAATGCTCATGAATAGACTTAAGCTGTAGGAAATCAGGCCAATCATCTATTTTTAGAGGAAGTCTAAGGACCTAGCAATACGAATCTCCCGGTTTATCATTTATTATCATTACTAGTTTCATTTATTGATCCGTTTCGTTTTTATATAATAGACCATTTGTCGAGTACATTAGATATGTTTAATATACAATGTTTTCCCGTACATGCAATGATTGTGTCTTTATTAAATGTATTGTTCCTTGAGTCATAAAACTATATGCTACATATTATAGTTAGTTGTTATTTTATTATGAACTACTAAACCGTTTAAAAAATCAGAAAAATATAAAAAATACACTTTTATTTCAGTAGTTAAACTTATCAATATTTATATACGGAGTCAGAGTTTTGTTCAAAACAACCTCTATTGAAAATATCGTTTGCAATGAATGAAAGTTATAGATTAGGATGGGAGTTGCCACAGACCGAACTTTTCCACTGATTGTACTTTGAGCCGTTATCATTGCTACAGATCCTGTAAAGTTTTTTTACCTGTTCTGGGACTTATTTATATACCCTCTACTGGTTTTATATATTAAAACAAATCCTACACATAGTGCTGCAACTCTTTAAAACTTTAGTTTATGCAAGGAACTTACTGTTTACTTAATTTACACTATGTTTACTATGTATCTTACTTCGGTTCAAATTACAAAAATACAGCATTGTTTATGCAATTTTAAAAATATTTAATTACATAACAAAGTTAGAATTAGGTACATAAACAAAAGTGTATGGAAATTTATAATGTATATGATTTAAATAGTTTACTCTAAAATTAAAATGTGTTTAATGCTATAATAGCTTTACATGAAAATAATAAAAATGTAGGCCATGTTACACATTTTGTTTCATTTGTAATTATTAGTTTTCCTTTGAAAGAAAACTATTTAAATAAAGTATGATGTATTGTCTCAGTAAAAAATGTTTTACCTTAATGACTCCTTTTAGTGGAGCTTTTAAAACCATGTTACTGTGTTTTTTTTTTAGATTCACGTTTGAGAATTTTGAGATCCTAACCCTGGACTTACGGTTTTAAAAAACTCTCTGCTCATAACATCTCATTATAAACAATTTAATAATGTAAGATTATATTTTGTTCGATGTTACAACTCCGTAGTCTAAGAGAAAGCGAAATTTCTATTGTCTAAGCGCACAAACCTGTTTTCTCTTCAACTCGGTAAAGGAATTTTCTAAATAAATGCTTAATTATTTTCCTTTACACTATTGGTAGAGACCACATAGGATAGTATTAAAAGAGTTAGAAATATAAAATAGTTATTTTCTCAGACTATATTTTTTAGCTCTACACATTAAAAACCGACCATCATCCTCGTATATAATAATGATGTTTTATTTTTCAAATATGTGTGTGTGTGTGTGTGTGTGTGTGTGTGTGTGTGTGTGTGTGTGTGTGTGTGTGTGTGTGTGTGTGTGTGTGTGTGTGTGTGTGTGTGTGTGTGTGTGTGGTGTGTGTGTGTGTGTGTGTGTGTGTGTGTGTGTGTGTGTGTGTGTGTGTGTGTGTGTAGAAACAATAATTACTTAGAAACCAGGTTTGGAAATATCATGAATAAAATTATACACATTTATATCAATACTTACATATAAAACATCGATAAAATCATCTAACAGTTTAACAGTCAAGAAAGCAAAATCAAACATTCAGTTTATCACTAATTCTACAACTAAATATCAATATATATGATTAGAGGTTTTGTCGTTAGTAATAAAATATTTATTGTGTCATCAGACAAAAATAGTAAACTACACTTTTTCATAAAACAGTCTGAAGCAACAAATAAAATCTATGACATTAAATTTACTAAACATATTTATTTCCTAAGCCGTAAAAACCTAATAATTATTTTCGTTCTGGTGAAGATCATCTACACTTTTACTATAAAAGTAAACCACAAGAGAGACTTAAAAGATAAATGTTTTTTTAATAAATATATAGTAAATACAGATATCGCTGTCACAGCGAGATGAAAAGGCAGTCGATATTTTAGGTGTTTTTTTTTTATTGTTGGCTGACGCTGAATTAATCTTTATTATTGGTTTTAGGTACGTTAAACTGAGAAAAATATAATGTGAGGGAAATATAATTTGATATTTTTAAACTCATTTATTACCTTCCTATTTCGGCCTTTTCCAAAACTTGGCGTGTTTAGCGACACATTGTTCCTTAGAAAAAATGTCTTTATCGATGTGAAGAAAACCAATTTGAGCTTATTTGACTTATTTATTGTAATTAGCTTTTTGTATCGTAGACTATAATCGTTCTCATAATATACGTTCATTTTCGTTAGAACAAGACTACCTAACACACCATATAGTGGTAGTTTATAGTAAATATGAACAAATATCTTCTTAACAACATTATTATAATTTTTCAAGGCAAGACAGAATATTGAATTTTATTAAATTGTTGTATACGTAGCCGAAATATCCAAAGATTTCTTAATCTTTAAAGAAAATAATAATAGTACAACATTGAATTTTAATTTATATAAAACAGGATTTTTCTCATTAGGCAACATCAAATAAAATCCAAAATTATGTAAACTATAATAATTTTAAACAGAATATATTTTGAAAGTTTTACTGTCTCTATATAATATGAGGTAATTCCACATAGGTTTTGTATGATGATTTTATTTATTCATCAACGGTATCCACCTTTTCTACAACAATTAACAATATTTTTATAACTAATACAATATACCAATATAGGCCTACTAATACTATATAAATATACAATAATACATGCATTAAATATGTGGACAGCAAATAAGGCAAAAAAAAAAGAATTCAGGAGGCTGGTGAGCAAAAACACTAAACAAGTGTAACAAGTCTAGTGTCTAGACAAGAAAAAGAGGGCAGCGGTTAAAAATAAAATTTGAAGAAATATAACAGCAGTAAAACTTTTAAAGCAATAACACGAGATAATGTTGAAAACTAACTATAACAATATGATAAAAATTTGAAAAATAAAAAAAATTAAATTTCCAAAAGAAATAACAAAAGATAAACTTAGAAAAAACTTCAACAATCAGGGCAATAGCTATAACAAGTTATGTAAACAGAGTGTAACAAAAGAGTGTAGAAAATTTGCCTACATCAGAAATTGCTATTTGTTTTATGATGCTGCCACAACAAAAAACCTAAACTAGGGTTTCTTATAGACAATTTCAAACAGTACCTTTCTGAAAAAGAAATCATAGTGTTGTAATCATAGAAAACTTGCAGTATATGAAATTTCTTATCGAAGTATGGAGTATTCTATAAACTCTAGTTGAATAGTGAGTTTAAAGGATTCTCATAACTTTAGAGTTTGCCTTCTATTTTATAGCATATTGTTATAGAAATTAATTAATGTGGTTGAGTTTGTCTTCATCAAACCCGTACTACTCCTTAGCTACTCCTTAATCACATATTAGTTTTAGTAATGACTCGTGTCCATTATTACATACAACTAGTGGACCCTGCATTCTTGATTATGTCTTCTTTCCATTTTCTTAGGCATTGTAGAGTAAAACAACAGCTGTTAGAATTCACAATTAGGACTATGACCAACAAACCCTTACATCGCAGGGTCGAAAAGACACGAGAAGACATAAACGAAAAGTTATCGCACTTTGCTGACTGACAAGGAGACGAGATCAAGAAGGCCCTGTCGATAATACGAGGTAACAGACAACGGCGTGGACGTAAACCATGATAACCTTTCCCTCATTTCCACTGGAGGAAAATATTTTCCTGGATTCGCTCTCTCTACTTTCTTACGTTTTAGGCTTGACGAAAAATTTTATTTTTTCCGAATTTATGATCCAAAGAATTTTAACAGAATCAGTCAACACCAAACACTGTTCCGAAAGTCTAGATGTAACCAGCGGTTCGTGTGCTTATTCCCTTCGTTATATCAAGACATTAAGTGAAATCAGTTTTTTAAATTGTGTGAAAAACTAAGAATAAAAACGTTTAAATTACGTTTAGAGTTGAACGTCAATACACCAGGTTATTATCATCAACGTATTTAATTTTTCAAATCTAATTGTTTTTTAATAAATAAATTTTTTATAACGAAAGCAAATGAATGTGTGATTTGGGTTTCAAATGATGTGAGTGAATGATTTGTGGGAAATCTTTAGCGTCTGGTTGAAAAACTTTCTGAAACTTCGTTCTTCGATAATGATATATTTTAACTACTAAAAAGCTTCTTGGTTCAAAGCAGGATTGAGATAGCAGCCATTAAAGCAGTTTTTAAAATTTATAGAATTAGCATACTGCAATTGACCTCTTTGCAGTTCATGGAGCATTTTTACATACCTTTATAAAGCTTCCACAGAGCAAAACCCACTCCAGTTGACCACAAAGAACGATTGAAAGAAGTGCTGAAATAAGTTGACACAAATAGTTATTGGGATTTTAATCTTTTTATTTTAACATGGCCAAAGTTACAAAATTTCACATCTCTGCCATTTTTAGTCATTTAGATAAGGTACTTTATAATAATAAAAAAATAAAACCGCTTCTGCTACTTCATAACGCGGTGAGTTCCGAGACGAGACTGACACAACAAACGTGTAAGAGAAGGACATCGAGACCCAGAGGTCTGACTGCCACCGGACTAAGTCACTGGCGAGGCCAAGGGACGCTATCGGAAGACAGACAGACAAATAGACGGGACCTCGCGATGTGTCCATCAATGACAGAAGCTGTAGTTAAATCGGACGATAGTTCCAAGGTTCACTGAGTCAGCTGACCGTTTTCAATAGGAAATCCACTGCACTTTTGTAACTAATACCAAAAAGTCTTAATTTTAATACTAAAACTAATGCTTACTCTAACTGGATATTATTATAAATACTAAAACAGCTTTGTTTACATTAAAATTCTATTCTTAGAAACAAATCTTATCATTTTCAAATTACAACGTCTAATATTCATTTTACCTTCTCTTTAATATAAACTACTTTGGTGTAACTTAGCCACAATGTGTCTGTCTCGTGTTATAAAAGAAAGATAAGAAAAGTTACCAAAAGTATTTTGGAATCCAAAACAGTTTTTTAGACTATTTTTAACAATCCAGATTTATATTGACACTTAACACCTATTGACACTTTCAGATGGAGTTCGAAAAATAGGCTGAAACATATGTTTATATCTAAATTTTATAAAAACATTAAGATGCTTTACTCATTGCGTTTACGTGTATTAAATTAACGTTGTTGTATAATATCAGTTAATAAAAATGTTCATATAAAGAAACATAATCGCAAGAAAAGTATGAATGTTTTTATACCCAGTGGTAACAAGGGCTGCTAATAAAAATTAACATACAGAGAGGAAACTAAAATGTATAAACAAACCATCCCGGCTTGGAATAATTGTTAATGTTACATCTCGACTGTAAAACAAAACAAAACAGACTGGACTGACACTTTACCCTTCCATATTTCCATATCCCACCCCAAAACTTACTCGGCATTCATCTTTCGGCAATATAACAGATATTTTATTACTTATTTAACCCCCTTTCACATTCAAACTATATTCCCAATATTTTTAGATTTCGCATATTTATGTAATATTACACGATTATATTTTCAACATTTACCATACACATAGTGTTCATCAGTTCCATTTATTTAGGATCTTTTTATCCCGCATTTGCATGATACTTTTTCTTTACAGTGATTCTTTTAAAAATAAATAAGCACAAACTACACGTTAATGTAACTTTACAAGTTTTAAATAACGTAGATGGCTGCATTCCGAATCCAATGGTATTTTTTTACCAGGAAATCACGTTTATACACTCGTAAGAATAAAATATTTGATTTCGTTGAAGTAAGCAGCCCTAAAGATCAGCTAGTTACAGTAAGGGTTGTGTCACTAAAGGGCTATTAGTTTTAAATAGCATGACCAATCAAAAATAAATGTAACATATTTGGTTTTTAGGAGAAATATAAAAATTTCAAAGTGAAATATACTTGCATCTGAAAAGTTCGGAAACAATTCTTAACTCATATTGCATGCTAGAACTAACTACGTAGGGCACACATTCACATATGTAATATGGAAAAATAAACGCAATAAGGCTTCTTATAATAAAAAGAGAAAATATAATAAATACAAAACGTACTAGGTGTAATATTTAAACTGTATATAAAATACTGCATATTATAATATTTACAAAGAAATAACAAAAAACTAATCAAATAGTTTCTTATCAGCTGAATTATTCTAAATTGTAAACAATAATACTGTACAAAGTTATTACTGTAATTTTTTTACTACTTGGAATAACAAATCAAGATAGTTTTTCATCAGTTGAATTATTCTAAATTTTAAACAATAATACTGTAAAAACTTTTACTGTAACTTTTAAGTACTTACAAGTAGTAACTTGGAATACTATGATGAATATTTGGAAGGTACCATAAATATGAATATTTCTAATTATACAGAAATGTTGTATACTCAAGCTAAAATTAAACTTTAAACAAATTATTATTTATGGTGTTTGAAATGTATACATACTATTTCAATTTGGAACGTGTATATAGATTATACATGTTATATAGAATATTTAATGTAAAGAGGATGCCACCTGTTATATTGTAGGTGGTAATAGTTCCCTCCCCATGAATACTTGTTTTAGGTAGCCATAATGTACAAAAATGTCTAAGAAGGTAAACAGTAAAAAACTATATGTTTGATTTTTATTCCTTGTTTCTGTACAATATACTGCAATACATTTTATATCCTTCATAAAATCGAAAAATAATCAAAACTTTACATATATATTCATATACAATACAACAGGAATAATTTTACTCAAGATATACCCTTTAAATCGCAGTAGGTATAGTGCATTTTCAATTTGAATATGAGCGCAACTACTTTTTACTTTTTAATCATTTAAATAGGAGATATTAATGAATTTCATTTTACTATTGTGTCAAAAAAACAGCTGCAAATAAGGATAAATGAGTATGAAACGCATTCACATTTAAAACCTCATCTCTGTCATGGCTTGGGCGTTATGTGAGTTCAGGACACATGAACTGCAATATACCTTATATCTGTATTGTAAAATTTTAATTTTATGAATATTTTAACTTTCACTTATTTACGATGAACTGATGGAAAACCTCCAACCTCTCGAGAATGAACGCCACACACAAACTCACTCACGTTAATGTTACCTTGCTAAGGTATTGGTTATTGATGGGTTCTGTCAGATATTAAATTTGATATTTGTTAAATTTATTTATGTTTTTTTTCTATTATTGTTATTTTTCTACTATGTTAGCGTCCATTACTTTTCATTATTGTTCTTATCTGCCTCTGTCCCATCTATTGCTGGTAACAATATAAAAATCTTTATTGGCCGTGGGAAATGGTAAAATAACATACGGAAAAGTTGCGATTGAAAACTGCATTACGCATAGGCCTCATTAGCTTGAGAATCTTTTGTAATGAAAAGGCATTGGCGATAAGGTAAGGTAGTAATACCAATCCCCAAACATGGCGTGAAGTTGATTATCTTCAAAACTTCAATAAAACAAAGTTTTTAAAAAAGAATAAAAAACATTTGAAACTGGAAATACACGGACATACTGTTTGAAACCGTCACAAACTAACAAGGAAAACTCACAACATATGGAAACTTGTGCTGGAGCTATCGGCTAGATCCTCCTTGCGATTACTGCGTAACGCTACAATGCTTAGAAGATGTTCCGCTTTGCGAGAGGGTCAAACAAATAAATCCCGAATCTGCAGAGAGTTTTAAGATTTGTAACTCTTGTCACTTTCGATATATATTGTCTGTAACGTTGTAGCTCCTTCGAATTTAAACATTTATTATTCTTTACCAGAAAGATGAATATAAATTTACGAGCTCTCATCAAGAAAATTACAAAGTTTACATTTTGAATAATTTAATAGATTGTATAATGGTATTAGGAAGGAACTGAAATTATACAGTTTAGCCTTTTGATGTTTAGTTAGAAAGAATCATTTACCCATAATCTAATAAAATAGTCACATACAATATAAATCATTTTTTACTGTGGCTTCTTGGTGCGCATTGCTAAAACAAAGAACTAGGTTTCAAATTCACAAACGTAAAAACTTCGCAATTTTTCTACTAATCACAACATTTATTATTTCAATTAGAATATCCAAATTGTTACTTGACCATTCAGCTTTAGACCTGTTTACAAAATGTTAATGTATTGATAAAAATATTTCAAGCTTCAATCACTTAACTATACATGTAGAATCAATAATTGGACCATTATCTAATTTCTATGTACAAATGAATAGAAAATACCTGATCCCTATTAATGTCCGGGATGATTTAACAATTTTTAAACCATTAATCACAATGTTTCGTATGAGAAAGAGAGCATACAGGAAGAAATGAATTTGATCTCTCGAGGACAAAAATTTTAAGTTTGAGAGAGCACGCAGAACTAAGAATAAAATTTCTTTTAATACAATTAACATCCAGAAACGGAAATGGAAAGGACGGCGTGAAAACATGTTGGGTAGGAAGGAGTGCACTTTAATGAGGAGGGATGCCAAACTCACCGCTATCGATGTTAGTTTCTTGTCTCGCATTAATCTGAGGGCGGGAGAACAAGTCAGAGATTTCCCCGGTTCCAGGTTCCGGTCCAGGGCTTTCAGTGGCTTGCAATGGGATCCACGGAAAGAACGGTCAATTTCGGCTTTCACTGAGAATTAGTCACTGAAATCGTTGGTAGAAACACAAGTTTAGAGCGGAACCATTCACGAGAAGAAAAGGGTGCGAGTTAACACGCGATCCGGAACCAGGTCAACTCCCGACGGGTGAGCTACGATACAGGAAAACTTGACTTGATTTCCGGCGTCTAAGGGACGATTCCTGGACGGCGGGAAAAGGACAGACAGACGGGACCAGACGATAAGTTTCCACCAATGGGAGCGGGCAAAAAAAGTTATAATCAGACGATAGGTAGGAGGGTCACTTGATTAGCTCACTCGTAATTGATTTTGCCGTGAGCTATTTTCGAAGATATGTGTTTTATACTGAATATTAAAACTAAACTACTCCAATGGTTTATAGTCAATAATAAAACATAAAAAACGAACTTTTTACTTGTTATTAGTTCACAAGGAAAACCAATTCAACACGTTTTTCATTAAACTGCTACGCGTTACGATAGGGAATGGTCCGCAAGGAGATCATAGGAAAGATTGTAATGCTAGCTCATGTTGAGTACAACGTATCAAATTAAACTGCTACGCTTACGATGGGGACGGTCCGCCAAGGAGTCAGAGGAATGTTGCAATGCGAGCTCATGTCGAGTACAACGTTATCACATTAAACTTGCTACGTACGATCGAGGACGGTCGCGCAAGGAGTCAGAGGAAAGATTGTAATGCTAGCACATGTCGCAGTACAACGTATCATCATTAAACTGCTACGCTACGATGGGGTTTGTCCGAAGGACTCAGAGGAAAGATTGTTATGCTAGCACTTCATGTCGAGTAACACGTATCACATTAAACTGCTATGCTACGATGGGGATGGTCGACGGACCTCTGAGGAAAGATTTATAATGCTAGCACATGTCGAGTACAACGTATCAACATTAAACTGCTACGTACGATGGGGATGGTCGACAGGTAAGGACTCGAGGAAGATGTAATGGATTGTAAATTTTAA
>NW_025782415.1:0-23143 GCF_021130785.1 Homalodisca vitripennis | reverse complement strand
CAAGTACTTTATATCGCAGTTTACTATAAATAATTAACCAGTTTTATCTCAAACATGCCTGTTATAACAAGCTGCTGCAAGCTAGCTTTAAATGTTTATCATATGTTAAAATGTTAACATAATGATAAACGTGTAAAGCTTATAATAATAAGGGACTCTTCAAGGGGAAAATTTTCATAATTTCAATAACATTTGATACTTTTATTTCTTGTATAATATATTATATATATATATATAATCACCGAAAAAGAAAAAAAATAATTTATTTTATTTATTTTTTAGTTTTATAGTAAAAAAGAGTGTGTCCAATGTGGTTAATGTTGTATACATTAATATACAATTGCCTTATTTTTTATATATTTGTTTATAAGATAATTTTTTTACAAGATAACAGTAATCAAATAGTAATAATAAATCTTTTTTTAGAAACCTGCAAGCTAGCAAGCGTAGATCTTTAGCAGTCCATTAAAACCGAAAAACTGTAAAACTTGAAAATTGCCCTTATGTATTAAATATAAAAGTTTATCTAAAAAACTTTATATTTTAAAGTTTTCAAATACTCACAAACAGATGAATAGATAAAATAATTGTAAAAAGTTCCTCAAGTGACTTAAAAGCCCAAATAAGTACAAACTGTGACAACATTTTGGCTTAGTGTAATTCTTTTTATGATTTCTTCTTAACTGAAACATTCGAATGGTTCAACCAAATAAAGTATAGAGCATTAGAAAAAACTTCCAAGCTTAAACTCACATAACAAATGCATCTAACACATAATTACATTTGAAGAATCACATACTTGATACACAAAGTGGAAAGTAACAAAATCAGCTGCTACAGCTGACTGCAAAATAGTCCAGTAATAATAACAAACAGTTTTTTTTGCCGACTTATAAGACGTTGTTAGGCCCACCATGGTGTTTTTTTCAGAGTTGGACAAAAAATACTTTCTTTTAGGCAAATGTTAAAATTAATATATTTAAATAAATAAATTAATACTGGGAAATAATCCTATTAGAGGTTATGTATAAGCTCATTGGTTAATCATTTATATTTATGAGTTAAAATTTGAAGAAAGAAATCAAGAATAATTTGGGAACCAATACCTTTGTATGGTTTAAAAAGTAATTTTTGATTCTGAATTCTGATAGTAACTAAAAGTATATTTACTTAGTAATGGTATTTTTTATTATATGTAAAAATAGTCTGGAAATTATCCAACCAATATAACCTGCCAGGTTATAGCTGCTGTCGTTATGTAGAGTGGTTACGGTGGCTTGACAATCGCTGGCTATTACACAGCAGATTACTCTAACCAGCTGTGATGATAAAACTTGCCTTACTCAGGTGGCATAGTCCTGGAAGTTATCCAACCAATATAACCTGCCAGGTTATAGCTGCTGTCGTTATGTAGAGTGGTTACGGTGGCTTGACAATCGCTGGCTATTACACAGCAGATTACTCTAACCAGCTGTGATGATAAAACTTGCCTTACTCAGGTGGCATAGTCTGGAAGTTATCCAACCAATGTAACCTGCCAGGATATAGCTGCTGTCGTTATGTAGAGTGGTTACGGTGGCTTGACAATCGCTGGCTATTACACAGCAGATTACTCTAACCAGCTGTGATGATAAAACTTGCCTTACTCAGGTGGCATAGTCTGGAAGTTATCCAACCAATATAACCTGCCAGGTTATAGCTGCTGTCGTTATGTAGAGTGGTTACGGTGGCTTGACAATCGCTGGCTATTACACAGCAGATTACTCTAACCAGCTGTGATGATAAAACTTGCCTTACTCAGGTGGCATAGTCTGGAAGTTATCCAACCAATATAACCTGCCAGGTTATAGCTGCTGTCGTTATGTAGAGTGGTTACGGTGGCTTGACAATCGCTGGCTATTACACAGCAGATTACTCTAACCAGCTGTGATGATAAAACTTGCCTTACTCAGGTGTACTAGTAACCGTTTAGTTCTTACACTATTAGTTTACGTTCGGTAACAACAGAGGGTCAAATTTGGAATCTGTCCGCAAATAGTTTTTTTAGAAATATATTAATGTAAATGGGATTATAATATTTTTCAGCTCTCTCACAAATTTGTGATTCTACCCTCTAGAACCTTACTCTGTTAAGTGATTGCCACTATATCGATGGATGTTTTTCGCTCGACGCCGTAGCCATAGTGTTACGTATTGACCTAGAAATACGTATTAATCTTGTTCAAATTATCGTAAAGACAGTTTTTCTTTGGCTAAATTTCTAATCCAATAGTGTATTTAAAATTATTTATACAATAAGTTTAAGCTTTGTTGGCATATGACGGAAGTTGATAGTATGACATATTGAATGTTATACTGTAGTAAAATCGTGCTCTTGCAGCAAACTACCAACACCTTGTACTATGGCTAAGTTAACACAAATCTTAATTTTAAATATCAGCCTTAATTACAAGTGGAAAACAGGACGTTAAAATTTATTTTTCATGTATAAACAGTTGAATATAGCTTCTTTATCACAAGCTGCCAGCTCTAGACAATTTGACGCTATTTCCTTTGTTAAAGTTAATTTATATCTTAGTATTTCTAACGTTTCTGTTATTATCAGTGGATAATAGTAGGGAGGTATTGCAAGTAAATTTGTCTTGTTGAATTTTACGACATTTTTGGATTAACACCTGCGTTTCACTATGGCCGATTTTTAATTCTGATTTTCACTGTGCCTAATAGCATAAAATAAGGACCCAAGAATTTCACAGTGAAAACGTGTCTTTTACTGGTCTCAAACTGTTCTTCAGCTTCTTAGCTGACTTGAATACAGTTTTGATATTGTGTCCACTAACCTATTTTATCAATCGCTCTTTGGGTGAACTGAAGCAGTTTTAGACGTTCTTAATTTTTACTTTGATGTGATACATAACTTTCGTTGTTTGTTTTTTGAACCCATTTTGTCTGTATTCCAGTTATTTGCCTTATCTATCGATTACCCGATAAATTGATGTACTCAGTACCTCGAATTCTGAGTGATTGTCGATTAGATTAGAGGTTCAATTGATATTGATGGTTTCATATGTAATGAATTTTATAATATGTTGCATTTGGGTAAATTTTCACTGGACAGTTAAATCAATTTTATCATTTGAAACCATTAAAAATAATAGGACAGATGCTATTTTCTTATTAAAATCGAATTGAATCAAATGGTTTCTAACAACAATCCTTATTGTCCGTTATAATTTACTGCAAATAAAATAGAGCAAATAGTGTAAAATAAAATAAAAGAGTAAAAAATAAATAACGATTTCAATAACATATTGACTGAGAAATAAGATAATCAAGAGAAAAAGAAGAAGATGTTAGTTTTGGATATTAGTTATGTGTGTTCCAATATGTATTTTGCACTGAAGTAATTAAAGTTACATTCAGGTACATGGATGAACAGAGCACACAAGAATTGTGGAGTCAATTAGTGAACATTCAAGTTAAACAATAAATCTGGTGGCTTCCTCGAATACATTCCCGTGACTAAATTGATTGAATTGAGTCTCAATCCTCTCAGATGATTACCGCTAAAGCCTGTAGCAATTCCCCGTCTTCCTCTCAATTGTTATCCTTCTGTAATTTCTGATGGCTCTAATGCAAGTCCGATGCAATTCAACAAAACAGTCCAAAATCTGAATTTCTTAAGTTTGGTTTGAAGGAAATTTTATGAAATATGAATACAATGAATAAAGGATTGGTGACTTGTTTCATGAGTATTATTCTGAAGTATTGTCATAACTACTATATACAATACTCCAAACTCAATTAAAAATAAAGTAAATCATCCCTTCCCAAATTTTTACGATAAAAATAGAACCAAAAGCCTTAGGACGCGTTCTCGCACTTCTTGAAGTTTTTGTCAATCACATTTGAATATGTAGTCCAGAAGCCAACAGCCAATTTACACTGTAATGGCCAAATAAGAACGCAACCTGGATTTCCGTGTAATCAATTACACGGTATCAATACAGGAATTTTCTCTCGGAAACATATACATTGTCAAAACGCTTGTGAACTTTCAAATAAAATAAAGTCAATTACAAAATCTAACACTGTTATCGAAAATCTTATTTGTCTCATAATGAAATGGCAGCTTGCAGAATTAAATATTTTAGTTTGTATGATAATCATACCTAACGAGTTCTACTTGTATTTTATATGTAAACCTTTCAACACATACAAGTTTTTGCTTTAATACAATAAACAGTTTTAAAAGTGGCTATTATTTATTCATTATTCATTTTCTAAATTTTATATCTGATGGTCACAATTTAAGGGTTACTCTTTAAATAGCAATATTTTATCTATGATAAAAGAAAAGAAAAATTAAAAATATTAGACACCACAGGCCATTGTCAAATGAAGACTATCTAAAACCTTTTTTGGAAAAAGAATATAAATGTTTCATGTAGAAAGTGCGGAACATGTTTAAGGGCTATTTTTTAAGAAATCAGTAGAAAAAGTTCTTTGTAAATAGATTGAATGTATTATTTTGTGTTATTTTCATAGATAGGCATACTATGGTACTTGTTACTTGATACTTTTATTTGATAAAAACTCCTTTGTCAAAATTAAAAAAAAAAAAACAATAAATAACAAAAAAGAATATTTTAGTAGTTTAATCAAATTTTTTATTATTTTTTACTAATAAAAAGATTAGAGGCTAGATATAAAGTTATGTTTTATTTTTTTTGTAAAAAGTTAAGGAATATGAAAGTTATTATCATTTTACCACTACTATAAATATTTAAACAGTGTCACAAGAATCAAATTATTCTAACAAAACAGAGTTTTATAATTTACTACATACTATAGATAAAAAAAAAATACATAAGCCAATATAACACATGATCGTTATGGAACGATTACAGTGGAGACTTTCATTAGTCTCCATCAGTGGTCAAACCTGTCACAGCTGGTTGCTATTCTGATACCCAATCACACATGCATAAGTGAGTACGATACGCAAACTGAACTGTATACAGTACAGTACAAAATGCAATTATACGTTGGAAAATAACTGAAGTGGCGACATTCGTTAATCTCCATCAGTGGTCAAAACGTGTCACAGCTGGTTGCTATTCTGATACCCAATCACACATGCATAAGTGAGTACGATACGCAAACTGAACTGTATACAGTACAGTACAAAATGCAATTATACGTTGGAAAATAACTGAAGTGGCGACATTCGTTAATCTCCATCAGTGGTCAAACGTGTCACAGCTGGTTGCTATTCTGATACTCAATCACACATGCATCAGTGAGTACGATACGCAAACTGAACTGTATACAGAACGGTACAAAATGCAATTATACGTTGGAAAATAACTGATGCATCAGTGAATACGATACGCAAACTGAACTGTATACAGGACAGTACAAAATGCAATTATACGTTGGAAAATAACTGAAGTGGCGACATTCGTTAATCTCCATCAGTGGTCAAACGTGTCACAGCTGGTTGCTATTCTGATACCCAATCACACATGCATAAGTGAGTACGATACGCAAACTGAACTGTATACAGTACAGTACAAAATGCAATTATACGTTGGAAAATAACTGAAGTGGCGACATTCGTTAATCTCCATCAGTGGTCAAACGTGTCACAGCTGGTTGCTATTCTGATACCCAATCACACATGCATAAGTGAGTACGATACGCAAACTGAACTGTATACAGTACAGTACAAAATGCAATTATACGTTGGAAAATAACTGAAGTGGCGACATTCGTTAATCTCCATCAGTGGTCAAACGTGTCACAGCTGGTTGCTATTCTGATACCCAATCACACATGCATAAGTGAGTACGATACGCAAACTGAACTGTATACAGTACAGTACAAAATGCAATTATACGTTGGAAAATAACTGAAGTGGCGACATTCGTTAATCTCCATCAGTGGTCAAACGTGTCACAGCTGGTTGCTATTCATACGTTGGAAAATAACTGATGCATCAGTGAGTACGATACGCAAACTGAACTGTATACAGAACAGTACAAAATGCAATTATACGTTGGAAAAATAACTGATGCATCAGTGAATACGATACGCAAACTGAACTGTATACAGGATTAGTACAAAATGCAATTATACGTTCGGAAAATAACTGAAGTGGCGACATTCGTTAATCTCCATCAGTGGTCAAACGTGTCACAGCTGGTTGCTATTCTGATACCCAATCACACATGCATAAGTGAGTACGATACGCAAACTGAACTGTATACAGTACAGTACAAAATGCAATTATACGTTGGAAAATAACTGAAGTGGCGACATTCGTTAATCTCCATCAGTGGTCAAACGTGTCACAGCTGGTTGCTATTCTGATACCCAATCACACATGCATAAGTGAGTACGATACGCAAACTGAACTGTATACAGTACAGTACAAAATGCAATTATACGTTGGAAAATAACTGAAGTGGCGCGACATTCGCTTAATCTCCATCAGTGGTCCAAACGTGGTCACAGCTGGTTGCAATTTCTGATACCCTAATTCCACACAGCATCAGTGAATACGATACGCAAACTGAACTGTATACAGAACAGTACAAAATGCAATTATACGTTGGAAAATAACTGATGCATCAGTGAATACGATACGCAAACTGAACTGTATACAGAACAGTACAAAATGCAATTATACGTTGGAAAATAACTGATGCATCAGTGAATACGATACGCAAACTGAACTGTATACAGAACGGTACAAAATGCAATTATACGTTGGAAAATAACTGATGCATCAGTGAATACGATACGCAAACTGAACTGTATACAGGACACTACAAAATGCAATTATACGTTGGAAAATAACTGAAGTGGCGACATTCGTTAATCTCCATTAGTGGTCAAACGTGTCACAGCTGGTTGCTATTCTGATACTCAATCACACATGCATCAGTGAGTATGATACGCAAACTGAACTGTATACAGGACACTACAAAATGCAATTATACATTGGAAAATAACTAAAGAGGCGACATTCGTAAATCTCCATCAGTGATCGAATGTTTTAGTGGCAGATAGCTTCTTGGTATTCGCACTCATTTCACATATTTTGCCAAGACACATAGCAAGATATTTAACGATGATACAAGTTTGCATGTGCAGGCCAGTTGTAGTAAGGGGATCAGCTACTCTTTTTGTATTGCCAATGCAATGCACATTCGTCATATGAATTAAATTGATGAGGAATAACGTTAAATTAACTGCTACACAGCAAATGTACTCTTTGCATTCCTACCAGTACAAGATACAAAGTATTCTTTTGCCGATATAGGCTAACGCATTGAATAAGTTATTACATACATATACACACAGACGACATATACCGTAGAGTAAATGTTGATATGGCAGTCAATATTCTATAAAATATAAACGCCAGAACGTGATAAGACTAAACTGGTGTTATACGGTGTAGTGTAATGTGGCCCACTACAGATTTGGACTTGCCGAGTGCTTCCATTCCATTGTAATACCCTATGATGCTAATAATGCTATTGTGATTTTCAGCCACAATACTTGTTGTGCAGTCGGTTATTGGTGAAAATATTCTCTCATTCTGAAGCGGATGTACGTTATTACAAATAAGTTATTATTGTCGATTAACTGTTTTTCATTGACAAAATTGTCCTCAAAAGCTACAAAAATTCTTGATGTTTAAGAAACTCGAACCATTGAAATAAATTTATTCATGTTGAAGAATACTTGTCATGCACTTACTCGTTTATTACAGGTAGAATTTGCAACGTCGCTATAGTAACATTATCCACAGTAAATTGATTACAGACTTCACCACTTCGTCACTTGTCTTCCGAGAACAATAACTCGTTATAATAGTTATTATGTTACGCTTAACCTGAGTACATACTACATTAATGTACATTATCTTCTCCCACATATAATAATATTACTCGATAGATAGTTGATTAAACACTTTTTGGTGACTTTGAAGTTGATAATGGAAAATGTGTACGTGTTGAAGATTTTAAACTACACAAGGCCAAGTGTAGTTCAGGATATAATGTTCGCTTCAATATTCAGGTGGAATGTCGTGCCTTCCAATACGAGTGTAGGGCTGAAGCAGCTGTTCAGAGAGATCCGAATGACACCTGTTAAGAAATTAATTGTATTCCAGAACGAATTACAGACACGGCTGATACCTTCGCATGAATCCGGGTCTCTCAGTAAACTAGTTGTTCTCATCCCCGGAGGGTATGGCTGCTAATGAGTATCGCAAAGGACTGTTTGCTCACATCCTTTATTTGTGATCTTAAACAGTAAACAGTAATCAATTGCAAGCACACATTCACGTGTTGTTGAATTCAAATTAGTGGACTGTTTCCTAGCTTGCCTCAAGGAAAACAGTAATATTATAAGACATAAGATAACCACTTGTTTATCACATTGAGAGTATAGAGGTTAGAATGTATGTAACGAGATTTATCCTGCTGGATGTTTCTATTTGAGTATTAAGTAAAAACGTTTATAATATGCATATAATTATCAAACAATATGATTTATTTTTTTTATTAATTGATCTATCATATTTGGATTCAGTGTACACTAAGTTATCACGTATGATACACCCTTTGATTAGTTTTTTATATACAGGTAAGAGGATATGTTTTTTTGTATAATATAGGCTAAAATTATCAAAAATGTTCCTCTAACATCAAGGTCTATCTATTTGTCTGCCACTAACGTCTGTCTATATTTTTATTTAAAAAATCATAACACAGAAACAGTTTTAGATTGTACTTTTGCATGTTTGTATGTTTTATAAAAATTTAACTTTCTGGTGAAAGAAAAAAATAATCATTATTGTTTCAAAATGGTAGCCTTTTATAGCCAAAGCGAAAATTAATAAAAACCGGGGAGGAAAGAAAAAAAATCGTCCAGACACAAGTAAAAGATAGTTTGTAAAATATCACAAGTATAATAATTTATTTTGTAACGACCGGATGACAAATACGAAATAAAGGCTCATTTACAAAATGGTCAAGCTCTACTTTTGATTGGAGTGCATTGCCAAAGAGTAATAAATACGCATTTAATCAATTATTTGTCATTAGATTAACCTTATTTTCTCTTGAAAATATCTTTTTTAAGTTTTAAAAGGTCACCATTTTATAAAATAATGGTAAATTCTTGGTATCAGAATACAGTTACGTTCTAGTAAAACGTACAAACAAGCAAAATTACAACAATACCGTTGTAACCTGTACGGAAACACTGTAACAGTTGAAATGTTGAAGATGGAGCTTGTATTGGCTACTATTAACTTAATTACATTCAAAACACAAACCAATACTTAAAACTTTTATTTGTGTGAAGTCTTTCGATTAGCAAGCCTATCTTCGTCAGACACATCACAAAAAACTGTTACAGTTTCTGAGGTACAAGTTTCTTCTTCTTCAAAATACAGACAAAAAGAGAGAGAGAGAGAGACACTGAACAAAGGTAAATTAAATCAAATAGTGAAAGATCAAACTTTTATGTTCATTTTCAACTAACCATCGTCCCATTGGTTCATTTTAACCAGATTGCCTCATAATATTTTCCCACATTTTTTGCACCCTTTTCAATCATTATTTTTTAACTATTCACATTGGTTTTGTTATAGGGTCAATGCTGTCTTCTAATGAGACTTTAAACTGTTAGAATTAAAAAAATTAATAAATATATTAAAATTTGCGTTTGTCAGTTGGGCAGTTTTACTCTAGTAATAAAATTATGAAACGCTAGTATATTGAAGACTGAAATAATAAACATTACAGGATATATATGTTTATGTAAGTAGCGTAGCATCCACACTTACTATTTCAGGCATTCACAGTAGATAACACTGTAACATTGACCTGGTTCTACTAGCAGTAAGGACACTTTCCAACTACCTTGTCTGATAAGCGTTAATATTCTTCTCAGTAATATTGGACGATAATAGTAAATAGTTAACCTTAATACTAACGATACTGTTAGTTTCTTTAGAATAGAATAGAATAGAATAGAATTTATTTTTTGAAAATATTAACAATAACACATTATATACATTGAGTTTCTAGTTCCATTTTAGATGAATTAATTTAATGTTCAACACTTTCAGCCACAGCTGTTTATATCAACCTGGAACAAGTGTATCCTGACCCACCATGTTTATGTTGGGCTGCAAGTGTCAAAATTGAACAATATTTTTTATAAAGGTGTCTTCTTAAACAGATATTAGAGACTAATTGAAGATATTATATTTTAATTTGAATGATTCATTTTTATGCAAATTATGGCAAACTAAATTTCTATAACTACTGTAATACAAAACCGATGTAGCCTATACATGTTAGAAATATGTACAGTATTATTAGGAAAGTGGACCTATGATAAGTTTAGTAAGAATATGAACCAACAATATTTTTTGTTTGCTATGCTTAAGTTATAATAATACACCAATAACATTCAAAAGGATTTAATATATAATGAAAGTTGGCAATTGAATCAGAAGCCACAGCTAATTATAAACCACAGTCTATTTGTAAAGATTACTGGTAAATAAAATACGTTAATGGAATATTCTGTAATTTGAATAAATCACACAGCTGAAGTGTTTCCGAGGACTTCCATCCAGTAAAGCGCGCCTCGAGCGCTGAGTCAGTCGATAATTTCCGCTTTCCGTAATGAATAATTGAGTTAATAATTTTTCACTAACCCATTAATATGAGTGATTTGGTTGTTGAGGATCAGATGATGCTAGAAGGTTTTGAGGAATCATGTGATTCACTCAAAGATTTCCTACTGGGATTATTACTCGGAGGTCCACTGAGTAATAAGTAACACTACTAAAGATGACTCTATGCGTGATGAAGATAAGCTGTTCATTAGTGTTTCTCTGTAGAACTTAAAGATAGGAAAAGGTATATCGGAATTTTAGAACACGTTACTGCTCGTATATGCATTACCTGAGCGTTGACCTGGTGAGACGTAGAGGTTAGAGGAGGTTCTACTTTGGTGTTCTCGAACAGATCACAGTTACGACAAACTCTTCTAGCGCAGGGGATGATACACTATGTGCAGGAAAATAAGCTACAACGAGTTATCAGCAATTACGCCTCGTGAAGAGAAAAGTTGGAGTGCAATCAATAGCGGTAATGAGCGGGAGACCTGAACAGCTGATAGTACCAGCTGACTCGACAGCAAACAGCTGTTCCGTGACACTCACCCTGTTACTGTCAATAAATTTAATATGAGCAGTTGTTATCTAACATGTACACATTTTTGTGCTAATTGAGTCGAAGTGTGGCATTACAGGGCATTGTGTTCGAACACAGGGAGATCTAGAGCTGATGTTACAACCATTCCATATCGTAACAGATCTCCTGAAGATACATCTCATGTTAATATATGCATGGTTGTTAAGAGAATTTATAGTACAATAGAAATGTTTACTACCATAGTAAATACTCTCAGAATGTAATTTGCAGCATGATACATAACGGTTAGAGGAATTCTATTACTATGGTTAAAATTACTGTAGATGACATTATATTATGGAATATGATGCTGTGGTAAAGGAGTAAACTTGATTTAGATCTAAAATTACTGTAACGAAGGTAACAATTTATGAGTTGTTTGTTTGTGTCGGGTAAAGGCATCCCTGCCCGTCAATTCGTACAGATAGACTTTCTACAGTGGTATACCACACTTAGTGATATTAAAGTGTTATAGTTCCAAATTTTGTGATGTAACACTATTTTATGTGACACGAAACAGTAGGAGAGGAGTGAAAACCGAGATTTAGATCTAAAACCTAAACGAGGGTAATTTCTCTTTATGGGTCGTTTGTCCGCCTCGGCTTATGGCAACCTCCCCCCACCGACGGCCTGTGCAGAGACTTTAACAATGGAAGATATTCTTTCATTTTTAAGGCTTTATACTTTCTAAGCTCCTGTTTCATATCTAATCCTCTACCACACATGCAAGTCCATCTTACCCTCAAAAAGTGTTAAGTATATCTCAAACATATATTAGGTAAGATTCCTTTATAAATTAAAAAAAAACAAACATTCCAATAATATACTTTTAAAATAATTCCAATAAGAAAAGAGTATCTAGAAGGAATCTCCTTTAGTAAATTTATAATTTACGTAAACAGAACTTAATCCGTCGTTACTATTAAAAGATTGAAAAAATTAAGTAAGTTTTTTTCTATGGTTAAAATTTAACTAATAGAATTTTTCTAACCGTTATGTATCATGCTGAAAATTACATTCTGAGTCTGTGTTAACTAAGGTAGTAAGCATTTCTACAAATGTTTACATTACTACAAATTGTCTTAATAAACACGCATATATTTTAAGAAATTTGAATAGATTTAAGAGATAAGTAAGTTTTCCATATGAATTTTAATTATAATAATTGCAGGAGAAGATATAGATATATATATATTTTTATATTTTCTTTACAGATAGTTTGGGTATTAAACGTTTATTGTCTTAAATTATTTGTTTACCACTTTTTACTTAATAAACTTTTGTTTAATAAACTGACATCGTTGGTATTGGTCTTTTCGAAAGTTTTGAAAATATAACTTATTACTTTATAAAACAAGTAGACACAAAATAATGGTTTCATACCCCCTCTTTAAGAAAGTGAAATATATATATATATATATATATTATATATATATATAATATATATATATTATATATAAGTAGATATGAATGTAAGGGTTCTAGACCACTTTTTGGAGTAAACAGAAAACCAACGGAAAATACTGTTTAAAGGACAATAAACGAATCTGTAAAATCAAACAGTAAGGGGTTCCTAGACCACTTTTGGGACAGTCAGAAAATCAATGTAAACCCTAAAAACACGGTCAAAACCACAGCTCTTAAGGTGCATATATACTAGAGTTTTTTTGAAAAAAATCCTTAAAATCTACTGAATTATTGCGGGATTTTAAACCATAAAAGTTGATTTTTTCCTTAATAAAAAAAGATATTTTTACTAAATAGTGAAAAATTGAAGCATTCAAATTTTTCAAAATTTTCTTAATAAATGGCGGGTGACAAAATGTCATGTCCATTCTGCAAAAAAGAAATTTTAAGAAGAAACTTCGATCGACATTACAACTCAAAGATTCACTTAAAGAACAAAGACATTTACTACAAGGAATTGAATCATTTTAAGACAATGGGCCAAAGAAAATCAAATTGACGATCATGAAAAAGATGTTCAATATTGAACAATTACGAGAATTAAAGAGAAATTTCAAAGTTGAAAAGAAAAATCTCAATCTATTTAATGATGAAAAAAATTAATTCAATCGCTGAAAAATTGGCTATCGAAACTAATGATAAAACAAAGTCTGAAATGATCGAAGAAATTGATAAACACAAATCTGAAAAATATCATTGATGTAGAAGTTTTATCGTCTATACACGGTCTTTTCAAGCAATACATTTTAACGAATTTAAACGATAATTTCATGCCACATTTACAAATATCTTTCTATTTTGCGGCCAGAGATTAAAGAGTTTAATAGAAAAAATTTCAAGAAACTGTGAAAAAACAGTAAGGATATATCTCTTTGGAATGTGAATACGAACGAACTTTAGTGAACGGTGAAACACAAACTTGTCCAATGTACTTTACTATAAAAGCAGACGAAATCTTCGACGTAAACGACTTTATTACTAAGCAATTTAATAAAATTAACACATCGAGAACAGACAAAATCATCCAAATCGAGGTTCTGGTTGGACATTAAAACGTTGTAAAACAAATAGTTTTGAGCCTTAATAAACATGAATTTATGAACGCAGGATCATATATCGATTTACCAAAGGAAATCAAAGATAAAAAAGCTTGTGTAAATATCAAAAATAAAGATGATTATTGCTTTATTTACTCTATCCGATGCGCTATTGAAAAAACCCGAGACTCATGTTGACAGAGCAAAACAATACGAAAAATTCGTGAACGATGAGATATTTTCTGGATTCGACTATCCTATGTCTTTAAAAGATATACAATTATTTGAAAAACGAAGCAGCAAAGCAAAGTATAATTATCCGAAAATGTCTGTAAATGTCTATAGTTTTGATGAAAAACTCAATATTGTTCCGTTGCAAATTTCAGAAGTTTATGACGCCAAATTAGAAATCAATTTATTGTATGTAAAACAAGATGAAAAATCTCATTATGTTTTGATAACAGATTTAAACAAACTTGTATTTTCTCAGTTATCTAAGTGTAAAAATAAAAAATTTCTATGCAGAAGATGTTTAAGCCATTTCTACAAATCTGGAGATTTAACAGACCATTTTAGAAATTTGTAAAAATCACGAAGTTTGTAAGCCAATTATGCCGTTTCCAGGTCAAACAACAACATTTATTAATTATCAAAAGAAATTTTCTCATCCTTACGTTATTTATATGGATTTTGAAAGCATATTAGAGAAGATTCCCACATGCAAAAACAATCCGCAAAAATCGATCACACACCACACACACACACACACACACACACACACACACACACACACACACACACACACACACACACACACACACACACACACACACACACACACCACACTCACACACCACACACACACACACACACACACACACACACCACACACACACACACACACACACACACACACACACACACACACACACACACACACACACACACACACACACACACACACACACACACACACACACACACACACACACACACACACACACACACACACACACACACACACACACACACACACACACCCACACACACACACACACACACACACACACACCACACACACACACACCTTATGCGGACATTTAGAGTGCATACTTGATTATGACATAGAGGTTTCTTAATTTCTATTCTTGTCTGAAATTAAACCCGAGATTATTGATAAGTTTATTTATGTACTCCTTAACCCTTTACATTACACTCTGGAGGCTTTCAAAAGTGAGATGGTTCACTACCCATAAGTTCCAAAATTTTTTAATATCATAAACTAGAATGGAAATCTTCCTAAAACTTGTGGCCGCGAAATAAAATGTTTTGTTTAATAATAATTCGTCCATTTTATAATATAACAGTGTGTTAAAACATCGATCAAAGCACATTATATCGTTATACTATAGTGTTCACATTAAGTAACATTCACCAGTTCGATATCTGATGTCCTCAAGACTATTTATAATGATCAAATAATATTCGCTCATTGACTTTTGCTTAATAAACTGACATCGTTGGTATTGGTCTTTTCGAAAGTTTTGAAAATATAACTTATTACTTTATAAAACAAGTAGACACAAAATAATGGGTTTCCATACCCCTCTTTTAAGAAAGTGAAATATATATATATATATATATATATATAATATATATATATATATAATATGGATATAAATGGAATGGAAATAAAAAGGATGAATATCATACACACTGTTCATGTATACAGTTAAAGGATAAATATTTTTGACCTTAGTTTTTCTCCACACTAAAACATGTTAAAGTGATTAATGATTATACACTAAAGTACAGTTTAAAACCCGGCAAAAAACAACTGACTGAAAACTCATCTCGCCCAGGAAGTTGTCTTTAACTTCCATCATAAAAAGCTCGTGGAAGTGGTGTTAGGAACTTCATAAACCTTAAACCAAAAGTGTAATTAGCTCTGCTGAGTCTTCTGTGTTATAACAAATAACACTGATCCTCCACTGGATTAAAATGGGATTTGTGAAAATCTGATTGAAGAAGTTAAGTAGTTTATAAGGAAGATTAATATTGCAAATACCCAAATTATGCTGGACTGGTAATATTACTGCTACATATAAACACAAATATTTTAAATAAATAAAATATTAATAAATTCTTCAAAAAAGTACATTCTGATCCTTTTTCTTCTTCTACAGAAGATTTAAAAAGATTAAAGTAAATAACGATATGTATTGTTTTCTTGAACATTTTAAAACAATTGTTCTATTGTTAAAAATATCACGTTTCCCCAAGCCAGTTTACAGAATGTTACAAATATCAAGTAACAATATTTGTAAAATTAATTCATAATATTGCATAAACGTAATAAATTATTCTTTGAAAAAAGAAATTTTTTTTCTTTAAAACAGTTCAAAATGCTTCCTATTTATTGCAATACATTTTATAGGGGTTTTGCACTCTAAACCTACGTTTTACACAAATCTTTACTTCAAATCCATTTTCGATGCCTGCTCTCGCAATTGCATAAACATAAAGCAATATAAATAAACCACAATTTAGTTTATTAGAAATAAAAAAGAAATGTTGATTGTTTAACCAAAGATTCTATCAACATACAATTTAATAAAGTGTGAAAGCTGGTTAAAACTCTCAACATAAATTTTTCAGAGATGTACACCACGGGTTCAGTTTACAATTTGGTGTGAATTTTTGCTGATAGGAAACACTATATATATTGTACAAACAAACAATGGGGCACACATTTGTACAAAATCTGAACTCGGGGGGTCCAAAACATATGTTAACAATAAAAATAATAATTACATTTTTTATACCATTATAATACTTACGTTTGTACAATTTCTATGGGGACAATTAATATAAATCCATATTATGTTTTATACTAATATAAGAGTGATATAATATCATTAGGTCACTAGTTAAGGATATCAAGTGTATAATAACCAATTTGGCTCCAATTTTCGTTCAAGTATTTTCATGTTTAATGCTACTATATCCTATTGTTATTGTACACATAAACTTGTTTACGGGTGGCCGGACATTATAGCACATCTTCCATTTCCGCACCAAGGAACAAGAAACTATAAAATGTTTTGTAAACAGGGAACAAATACTGCAACTTTTTGCAGATTTTAAATACATAATTCGGTCTGGTTAAACTCGGATTATGTGTAAACTCCTAAAAACAAAAAAATGAAAGGCATAAAAGTTCATATGGACAACGTTAACCGCGCTTAAAAAAAAATGTATTAAATAAATATTGCAGCCGTTCTGCCTATATATGCACTGCTGCTATATTCTGTAGCACAACATATTCTATAGCTAGAAACGTATTATAGGTTAACAACATATTATGTAGCTAGCTGTATGATAGTTTAATCTGTAGCTATAACGTATCACAGTTGAACAAAGTAATCTGTAGATAATGGGTGTATTATATGTTAACAACATATTATGTAGCTAGATATGTATGATAGTTTAAACAACACGTTCTGTAGCTAGAGACGTATCATAGTTTAACAACACATTCTGTAGCTAGAATCGTATCATAGTTTAACAATATATTCTGTAGATAGAGATGTATCATAGTGCAATAATAACAAATGATTTGTCAATAATGATAAATATAAATTAAACATATAAATTAATTCCTTCAAGTTACCACATCTTGATGCAGTCTATATTTTGATTCTTTAATAGTAAACTTTACTTACACTTACATTATTTTTTATTCTGGACAAGCGTAATATATTCAAAGCACGTACAAGGTTTGGATGCTATTGCCAAATATCAGAACAATGTAGGCATTGCTGACAACCGAATCCTAACTTTTCCATTATATTATTAAGTTTTCTTTCAAAATGTACAGGAAATAGTGTGTTATATTCGTACAATGTTATAATAATAGCCAATGCTACAAATTGAATATCGATATACACCATAATAAGTGGCTATACTTGCACTATTAACGGTAAAGCAAATATAATTATACGTGTTTAAACTTATATGAAATGTTTAACATCTCTGTAAAATATTTAGAATCATAAGAATATTTAAACATGCTCGCCAGCAAATTATTTTAATGGAAGCACTGAGTGCAACATAAGTGTTTTAATGTTATTTTTTTCAACTTGATTTTGAAATGTTATCTACATTACATTTCAGTTTAATTAAAATTATGCTGTACTGGTTTTCAATAAATTAAATTTGTCTGGAATATAGGTTTAATTTGCAGTTAATAATACTACTATGCTACTACTAGTTATCCTATTATGCTACAATTATACTAGCCTTTAAATATTTTCCTTATTTTTTCTACTCTTTTATTAAAAAAGGTGTTTATGCTAGTTCTATAAGGGGGAAAATTCTTATATTGTAACATGGATGGCATTTGATCTAGGACCAATTTTGGTATTAGAGTTTTAAAAGAAATCCCAATTTCTAATCTTATCTTAATGCTTTAGGATTGCACATAATCTAGAACAGGGACGTATTGTGGAATGATAGAATGAAGAATGAAATGTTCCCTAGCATTCCCAAAGTAAGTGATTATCGTTTTCTGAAAATAAGACTTTGTTAAATATGCTCAACACTAAACCGAAAATGTCTATATTAAAAGCTTGAGAAAACAACAAAGTAATAGTATATATAGAAATTTAAGGTAGGGTTGCATTTTTATTATTAAGCCATAATGGGCAAGACTTCTGTACATATCGCTTTATACAACCTGTTTCTGTTGTACAAAGCATTATTTTTACATTTTGTATTCGATTGATTGATGAATAAGTGTCCAGGAGTTAAAGTAAACAAATAAAAGCAGTACGATAATTAGAAAGTATTAATTACGTTAATGTGAATTGAATTTATATTTTAACATGGCTTTTACAAGTAAGCCAGCATCTTTCAATATACATTTTAATCTTAATATTAAAATGTATTATCTAGCGATTGTTCGCATTTGTATATTTTTTAAAGAAATAATTCAACAATTAATTTTTTTGAAATCTAAACCAATGTAAGTAAGTTTAGTATCATAACTTTTTCATATTCTAATTAAGGCTTCATACTGGTGATTAGTCGTATATTAGAAAAAGGAGTAATTATATCTCAGTTAGACTTCAAATAGGAAAAAACTGTGTACTCTGCGAAATATTTTTACAAGAAGCTTCAGTTTATACACTATTTTTGTATATAGCATGATTTGAGATGGTGCAGTCACTCAGTTTAAAAATAATTCTTATAATACACACGATAATGTGGCAGAGTAAACACGATTATTACTTTAGTCTAAAAACCGATTATGACTTGTCGGTGTTTATATGGCACGAACGGGTTAGAATGTCATATCCATAAAATCATATTTATTAATATCAATAGTATTTAATCTCGATTATTAAAAAATACAGAGTATTGAATTGTAAAAAAATTATACTTTTATATTAATACAATATTTTTATCTATATAATGGCCACAGGTGAAGCGACAATTCTAGATGATAATTGATATACAAATCCTGTCCTAGAATTTACACATTCACGACCCCTCCCCCCGCACGCACACGTACAACATTTGCATAGTCGCAGAATTATAGAGTTATCTCATTTTAAAGGTATGGTAAATATACATCAACATTCTTTTTAGTTTGTTTTGTAAGTGCATACTTGTTGGGTATTCAAATAATGAAATACAAATAGTGTGTTTTTCTCCCTGAATAACCACTAGATAGCGATGAAAAATATATGAATACATGTGAATGCCATATCTTTATAACTAAAGGATTAACAATAACGTGGTAAAAGTGGTTACAGTTTAACCCTCCAACTGTTGTTCATCAAAATTTTGATAAACAAACATTCCCTTGCATAATCACTCATTACAGTATATATCTGGCAACGTATCGATTCGATTCATGCACCATTGGATTCGGGAAAAAAAGGCCTAAGGAATACTATAGTTTTAAATATGCAATATAACATGTATTGAAGTAAAACTGTATTAGTAAAACTTTTATTAGCAAACTCTTACATATACACCCTATTTTCACAATTTATGCGCATCGCTGCTTTTTGTTATATAGTGTTATTATAGTTTCATAAATTTGTATAATGCTTATGTGTTTTCTGAAACTAGAATAAATTTGACACAAAATGGTAATCTCACTTTTATAGTTTTCTTACTATAACTTGGTTTGCTAGGTATGGTCCCCCCCAAATTAAAAAAAAGAAAATGTAAATTTTGAATTTCATGGAAAAAAAATTTTAGTAAACATTTTTTTAAGGCCAAATTTAAATACTAATATTATTATATGTTTAATTCTGAACACAAAAATATATACTTCTATATATATATTACTTTTAATTTATATTTTTAATAAATTTTTTAAAAAAACCCTTGCACGAGGCTCGAAAACATGCCGCCACTACAGGAAAAAATGACCGCCAGTTGGAGGGTTAAGATTGTTTATAGAGGGCTAAAATAGGGATGGTCACTAGTAAACCCGGTTTTTTAACAAACAGAGCCTGGGCTAAGATTCCTATGTATCATCCTAAGGCTTAGAACTAACGAAAAGGAAGATAGCTATTTTCTTCTATATAAATTTAACATGGTAAATATCTAAAAAACTCTTGTCCAACAAGCTTGAAACATTAACACAATATCAGACCGCTTACAAGTAGAGATGGTTTACCTACATCAAACACAAGAAATATGCTCTCCATAATACGGTATAGACTCTACTGTAGAAATACGGTGAAGACTTCTGTAGAATCAATGTTATGATGTAGAGTTGACACAGTGGGCAACTTTCCAGACCGACTGCGCCGAGTTTCTTCCTACATGAACAATGCTATCCTGCCGTTTGCAATGGTTGTGATAAGGTAACACCCGTTTATCCTTCGATAATACTTATTTTTGTTTTTATAAAAGCAATGAAGTATTGTATTAATATGATAGGAAATATATGGAGACGTCTTAATATTTCTTAAACAATGAAAATAAAATCTATAAACTTTGCGAAATGTTGCACGGTTATTTTAACAACGTTATTATGGAATAACAATCACATGAAAAACTTTGGGGAGACGACCTTGGAGGGTGGCATAGAAATCTTAAATGGGGTTGAGTCATACCTTATTTTTAAGGTCTCATTAAGTTAAATGGCTCAAACCACAGATCCAAAGGTGGCAGCGTGTATAATAACGACTATGAATAAACAATAACGGACTCATAAAACATTACACAACAGACAATACACTTTAGATGTACTAACAATTACATTAAGTGTTCAAAGTGTTGTCTTGTTTGGCAGTGTGCCACCCTGTGGTAAAATACTTGAATAACGTTTGTAATACACCAGGAGGTGGTTACTGCTAGATGTTAATTTATTATCAAGAACATTTAAAAAAATTCGTTGTATTTTTTTAAGTAGCAATATTATAAAATTGATGTGGTTTTCTCATCTGCTTGTCCTAAGTGAACGAATGAACGGAATCATGTACAGTAAGAAGTTACAAAATATCCCTATGAGATAATATTTTGTATATATAGATTACATCAATGAATAGTACAAAAAAGTAACAATACCTATGTACTTAATTTGAAATGGCAAACCAAGATTATTACAAGAAGTGAGAAGCAGGCGAAGTCCTAAGTGATGTTAATCGTGCCTCATAGAGCGTAAGTATTCAATAAAATTAAATCTACGGAGTCCCGTTAAATATGGACTATTAATATTACTTTCTTTTGATACTGGGTTTAATTACTGATAATTTCTAAGAACGTATGTTCTTATACAGTCAACGAATTGCATTGATGTTACACACTCATTGTACTTTTTGGCTATTCCTACAAAGGTTTGGAATAGACCATTAAAAAGGAAATTTAAATTTTTAAAGTTAATTACCACTAGTGTTGAGTAAAAGGCATACATTTACTTGGCTATTTTAGTAACTCGACATATTTTAATCGCTCGAGGTGTAAGCTGAGACGGAATGGCATGAACAATTTGTACGCTCTCTGTTTGAAGTTCGTTATTGACGATGGATGATTTGAAAGGATAACAAGATTACGGACATTTACCATCGTTATGATTTACTAAACTGAAACACTGTAGTGTTTGCAAGTCATAACGTTGACAAATGTCCGTTCTTTGTAACGTATGTATTTTTAAATATATGTTCATTTGTACGCTTTGCAGTACATAAAATGTTTACAGTGCTCGTCTTTGTATCAATGAGCATCATCTCCGTCTATGAGGTCGGTATTAGATAACTTGTTACTTAAAATTTACATAATATCTATTTATTCGTGTGTAAGAAGTTTTTCGACACCATTTAAAATCATTTTATGAGCCACCTTTGTAAAAAATTCATCAACCGTTAACTGTAATATCGTGGCACAAGTTCAATGTGGGAGTTGTGCGTAGTTTAATCATATTGTGACCCGAATGACAGCAAAGAAGGTTTTAACATCCAAAGAAGCATTTGTTGAGTCTCACATGTCGGCATTGATGGAATATTTGGGATCAAGCTCAGGTAAAGATAAGAAACTTTAGATTCATACTAAATTGAACAGTAAATAATTATTGAAAATAGATACTTGATGTTTTAGAAAACAATAACAATTAAATTTATTTATTTATTTATTTTCTATGATTATTAATGTATATTTGAATAGTTCAATAAGCACTCCTGTAATATTAAAAAATACATAATTTATCAACCTCAGTTGTTAAACCTTTCCAAAATCGAATTATTGAAAACAAATAATATGACATGAACCTTTAATTAAACATTCTTAAAAATCAGAATACTGGAAGGGAAATTTATACATGGGTGCACGAGTCCCGGCAAAATAAAATTATTGGAGAAAACTTGATAAACAATACATTTCTGAAGGAAATCAATTCAAGTATAAATCTAAATCTGTTCATAAATAAATACAGAGGCAATAGAACGTACAATGGTGTATTATAGTGGAAAGACAGTAGGTTAGTTATTTCCATTGCATTCTCTGCTCTTTCATTTATTTCAGATATAACGTGCCGGAAAATATATAAATACTCATTCACTTTTATTAATAACTGATCTAGTTTGATGTGAGGAGCAATGCATTGATTCAAAATTAAATTAAATATAATTTACATTTTTCAATGGGACGTGTTCCAACTTTTATTTTAATTAAGTAGTAATCTGATCAAATACATTATTGTGCTAGAATGAGTTTAAGTAGCACTAAACGATAAATATATAACATTTAAAAAACAAAATATGTTTCTGTTTTATAATAATAAAAATAAAGAAATCAATAGTGACTGATATGAATACTTTAAACGAC
>NW_025782414.1:0-33277 GCF_021130785.1 Homalodisca vitripennis | reverse complement strand
TCATCTTTCTACGCAACATTCCAACAACATATGTTTAGACAAAGAAGTGTTCATTTGAATGGCTGATTCAGGGCACCACATCAATCAATCAAATGATTCAATTAATCCATAATCATCTGCTAAAAAAATCATATCAAATAATATATTAGGAAAAGTATATTCTAATACTAATGCACATATCAAAATGCTTTATCAATGTGTATATGACAATACTAATAAAATATGAACTAATCTTCAATCAATCAATTACTTATCAATAGATTAATTGAACAATATCAAATAGCCCCATAAAGGGAGGAAACCCTTATATATGTCATTCTCATTCTTTAAGTCACTTACAAGAAAATGCCATATGATGGTTATACTTATTTTGTATGCACTATTTGAAGGATTTGTAGACCTAACTTTACTACTAATAAATACAAAAGAGGTTGAAACGCTGTGATACGATGCAAGCTGTTATGAGACTTAACTTTCTGCATACCTGTTTGAAGCAGATCAAACACAATCGTAGAAAATTCTCCTTGAGCAGAGTTTCTGTCAATGTGTGGAACACTCATGGCGACACGGCAGAGATAGCATCGTGCGTACACTGCCACCAGCGGGTTCCCGATCCCTCTCACCATCAAAGTCAGCCTCTTTAGGGCCTGTGTCAGCTCTCTGAGGCCAACAGAAAATCTTTAAAGACACCTTAACACTCACAAATATTAGTAAAAGATAAACATTTTAATACAACTAGCTGGAAACCAATTTTGGATTGGTAAATGCCAACAAAAAAAATATGATAACATTGAATGTTTGCATTCATTGTGACAGTTTTTTAGTATTTTACTTATTACTTTCTCAGCATTGATCATCCACTTTTCAGCTAAGGTTTTCTAAATAAAGTAAAAAATTGTGTTTACCACCTTAATAAAATTTGTGTAGAACTGAAGAACCCCAAAAATGATTTAATCAACATTTTTTCACTTCTTTATCCAAATAACTTTTTTTGTGGAGTTGCCTGAAGATGAAACCTTTGGTTTCGAAAGGCCTCATCCAAAAAATAAACAATTAGGAAAAAGTAGTGTTTGTATTAACATTTAATAATATTTAAGGAATTTTCCAATTGCTCCAAGAGTCTACAACTGCCAAAACAATTTAAGTCTTGTATGTTAGTCAAAAACATAAGCCACAACTTACAATAAAATTATACATTGGAATAATCTCCTTGTATCAATTGTTATGAAACCAAAATAAAATAGTCTACCATCACTTAGATATTAGGTAATGAACTTTGCAATGCTGATAAAAAAGGTGAACACAAAAAGCTGAGGTTGGTCCGTAAGCAGAAAGGGGTGTCTCCTAATATTTATTTCTAAATTTTATCTCACAGTAAGAAAATTCATTACTAATGAGTACAAAATTAATGAATTAAATTGGATATTAATGTTTCAACATTTCAACAGTAAGTGAATCAATACTGTTAATTAATTAGTTAACAAATATTAAAAAGGATATGGAACACAAACATAAAACAACTCTACTATATTGAAACCTACAAGATTTTCTTACTGGGAACCTAACAAAACCCACAGTATTTTTTGAAAGAACAAACTTAATTTGACTTATTTGTGTGCAATTTTAAGTGCAGCATCTGGAATCTGATGCTGTCATAGATTTGACTCCTGGAGTTGGGAATCATGTTCATCTGAAAAGATTTTAAAAAAGGTCCGCAACAAGGAAGCTCACAATGAACTCTTTACATCGTTTCGACATCAGAGACACCTAGCACAAAATATCGTGTAATCAATGTAGAGGGATCTAGGTCACAGATTTTTGTTGGATTTCTTCAGACGAACATGACCCCAAATTCCAGGAGTGAAAGTCTGTGACAGCATCAGATTTCAGATGCTGCATTAATGGGATAGTGAACTGGAACTAAACTCAACATTCACATTGGATTAACCCTTCCCAACATAGCTATGTCATGTGTAAAGAGTAAAGTAATAAACCAAACAAATAGTTTGAATCTTTCAATATTTTTGGAGCACTGTAGTAAATAATACAAATGTAAGCCAAGATATTACTTGTGTTCTAGCTTCCCATATTTTATCATTTCAAGTATTTCCTCACATAGCGCAAGTATGTAAAGAGAAAATGGAAGATTGTGACAATCACATATTCATAATCACTGTGACAACATGTATCGCTTACCCCTTATTGAGGAAGCTGTAACAGTTCAAGATGGCTGCCTCCACATACAAAACGAGGGTACCAGTTCCCTGATGGAAGCTATCTTGTAGAACCAGTTACGACAAGTCTCCTTGGCAGATTCTGGTACCATCTCCGGCCCGAAGTTCTCAGGCAGTGACGCGCTCCTAGAACCTAGGCTGTAACAATAATTAACATTAAGTTTCATTAACTAAGAATATCTTAGCCTAATGAAAGTAAACGATACACAAGTTGTCATAAATAATATATGGGTCTTTTCATTAAGCTACCATTTTCTTTATAAAAGTATTAAAACCGACATGAATAATTTTATTACTTCAATCATAACTTTAAAATAAAGTCAATTTCCTCTCATTTTACTTCCATTATAAAATTTTTATGTTCAGTAGTGCTTTTTTAATTTTACAGTACTGTTTTATGATCCAATCATTGATAATTTTCATAAAACAATAATGGATATTTAATTATTTGTTTTATTAACCTGTGTATGTTTATTAACTCGGTTATACATGATGATTTAAAACTTAAATATATTACTTTAGTTAGTACATCTAGTAATCATTTGAAACAAGGTAGGAAGGTGGTGTGTCATTATTATAGACACACCACTAATTGTCTAAGAGGCTTCGCTATACAAAATTTCAATTACATACATTGTACGCTGTTTGTATACAATTTATTGTATTCCATGATTTCCTTCTTGCCATCATGGTTTTCTATAAGAGTAATCTAAAAATGTTCACTAATGCTCAGTCCAATTTCATGGAGTGTTATGTACCCTCATCGAACTTGGTGTTACTTATCTATATAAGTTTCTATAAATTCTATAATATTTCAATAAATTCAAGTCTACAAGTAAGTAGACCAAAATGAGCATATTTTAAACGCATAATAACAAAAACATAGGCCACGGTAAAAGACCCGATATTGGACGCTGCCATCTAGAATACAACCAAAACGTTGATATCGGGTTTTGCCAGTTGCAAGGTTAACTAACAAATGCAATAAATATTGATAAAATTAAGAATAGAACACTAGATATTTATTTAATGTAAAAACTTATCAAAATGCTGCATTGGGTTGCTACAAGAAAAAAAAAAACAACTCAAGTATTCACAGTGAAAACTAACCTACTACCTGTTTTAAAGACATTCTCTTTCAAAGGAAGGATTATTGGTGAACTACATACTATTTTTACTTAGTTTGTTGGTCACTTTTAAGAGGGAGATCTCACCGAACTGTGTTATCTGATTTGACTACCAGCCTGTCGTACACCAACTGACCAAATGTGTCCAGGATGTCTGTGATGAGGACAAACTTGCTTGGGTAGAACTGTACGCCAGAGATATCCACCAGAAGTTTGGAGCACTACAACATTCATGGAATTATCAGTTTATCACTAAGAGGAAAAGGAGGAGAGGAAAGTCCACAGCTAATTTATAATGATAAATCAAGATGTTTTAACTATGTTAATTAGCATTTCATTTATCTTTCTGATTGCCTACCGATTACAATCATATAAGTGTTGACTCATTATTTTTCCTCTATGGGAGGATTATCATGTAGATACAAATATTGCATATTTATAAATGTGTATTATTTATATTGCATTATGTGTATTTTAAATACAAAACTGGTTGCAAACAGTTTTAAAATTAATGTATTTTTGTACTTCCTGAAAATTTGTATGGCCAACATTCATACCTTATGATATATTTAAAAACATATGAATATGAGTCATTAATGACACAATAATTTAAAAAAAACTTTCAGCTTTGCTCTACAATACATAATACTGAGATACAACTATGTATGCCCTTTTGAAACTTTGAATGTTTGCCTCCATGAAACTTTAAGGTACAAAAAACTTCAGTTGCTACAATATACAGTGTATCCACAAAGTCATGTCACACTTTTAAATAACTTTATTTACAAAAGGATATACAGCACAAGAATGAGATTAACATAGGATTAAAGTAACTTTAAACAGTTTTACCTCAGTTTATCTGAGCTTAACATGAGCACTATGAATCGCCCTGCAGATGTCCGAGTGAACTTTAATCTCCTACCATATTTTGATTAGGACTTCTGGGATAACCGATTCTATTGCAGCTCTGATTTATTGCTTTAAGTGTTCAATGTACAAACGTTACAACGATGCACACTTTCAGAAAGTTAAAGGTCAATACACACAGCAAAATTACACCTTTTTAATTTGTCATCTGACTTCAAAACTTGCAATAGTTGAGATTTTTAACAATTAAATCTGTCTTTTCTTCAAACTGTATACTTAAGGACATTGAACACACGTTCACATTACCGCCTAGACTTTTTTTTATTTCTTACAAAACGGTTTTGAATGTTTACAATGGTTTGATCTCCTGTTTATTGCCTACATGTCTGCGTTTTGTCCAATACGCTGCCTGTTCTCTTAAACATCTTATCCCGTCAATAAATGCTAGGTCTATCAGAGGAATTTTCATGAAACACTAGACAATACTCACGATGCACTAAAATAACAATATAAAACATTACTAGCCACAGAATATACTGAACTTTTATATGTTCACAGACTATGGCTGTTTCATTATGGCTGTTTTTTTTTTAAATGTTAGCCACAGATGAGAACAGTGGGTAACTCAGCCAACTAAAACAAAACTGCATGAACAAGTATTATAATTTATATCTGTTTCATAGACCTGCGATCAATAATAGAGTAACTATAAACAATTAAAGGTTTGACATGACTTTGTGGACACACTGTATAAGTTGTATATTGTTCATAATTATTAAAAATCAGGTCTTTGGTCTACGTTGTCTAATATCCTAAATAAACATTTATGACAAATGCAAATGGCTGGCAATTTGAACATTTCTATTGAATGAGGCTGGTTAAATAACTTATTCACGACATACTACTATTCATACAGTAAAGTTAGAATCAGTTGGAAATGATTACAGCTATCACACTACGATCAGAGACTGAGTCATATTGCATCACTATAAGTTAGTAATATGTACAAGGCAGGAGTATGCTCCATCACATGTTGTGTAACAAGCTTCGATGTGGTTACATGCAAAATTTCATATCTATAGCTCATTTCATTCTTGATACGTACTGCAGACAATCACACAAAAATGAAATTTTTAAGATCCACCTGGCAGACAAGACAGAAATGTTACCAGCCTACTTCGATGACAGCCAAATACCATGGGTGGACATGAACCATGCACTAATTATGTAAAAATGTAAGGTACATGTACATAATGTATTCATGCCAAATTTAAAGTATTAAAATGATATCTTTCTAAATATATCTTAGGAATAGTTCTAAGGTTACATATGATTTGATATAACTTGTTAACACATCACCTGATTGTACTCAGCTTCTTTATCAATGTATTAATTAATTTAGCGATTTTCTCATTGCTATCATGTGTATCCATAATACAAATATAAAAACGTTCACTGACGCTCTGCAAAACAGATGGAGTGACATGCACCATCATCGAACTCGATGGTGCGGATATAGAAATGAAGCTTCATAAAAACTTTCAAGTTTAGTTCAAGATTTGTGTTTTTTTTTAGATATACGGTGGACAATGAGACAGAAATTAAATGTATCTAACCCTCTTTGACTGTCATTGTTAACGCTCAGTCAATACATTTACAAACAGAGGTAAATTTAGGATGTGAACATCCTAATTGCCAAAAATATACAGGAAATAATGTAATGAGGGTTACTGTAATTGGGCAGATTTCTATGAGACTGACCTAAAAATTACAAACATTATTTATAATAAATGCATTATTAATGTTATTTGCTTTTAAAAGACACACGGAACTATAAACAAGTTAAAACTTTGCTGGAACTGTTTCTTGAGAAATTTTATAAATTCATGACACAACAAATGTTTATTCTGTTAAAAAAATAAACTAATGCACTAGATTTTGTAAATAAGATGCTTTTTGTTACATTTATATATTCAATTCAGATACATGTAAATTTAATTTAATTTTAGGAAAAAACTTAAATTTGGAGTGCTCTACAATATTTAAAAGTCAGATTTTGACCTGTATGGCGATCTTGAGTGCTTTCACCCTTTGGTCTTCATTCCATGCCTGCACCAGCCCTTGACTGAGCTGCTCTATCTGCCCCGTGTACTGCTGTGGCGTCAGACCCCACACTCCCCGCACTGACCCCTCCTCGTAGTCGTCCAGCTGCTCCAGTCTAGTCTTGGTCGTCGACCTGTATGACTTCACCGCCACTGTAACATTTCACTGTACTTCATAAACACTGTTGCATAAAACTACACTGTTGCACAACAAATACAACTTAGGTAAAGTTTTTGTTCTATGAGACACATTTCAGATAGATAAACGTATGCATTAGTTGAGGTTTTTAACCATTAAATCTAAATCTTTACTTCAAACATTTGTGAACTGTATACTTAGGGACATTGAACTCATGTTCATGTTACCTCCCAGACTCATTTAATTTCTTACAAAACGGTTTTGAACGTTTTTGATGGTTTGATCTCCTGTTTATAGTCTAACTGTCTATAGAAAACATTGTAAAATATGGAGTTTTCTTAGTAAGCATGGGATGTTATGTTTGTTAGATAATACAAATTGTAAGCACTTATTGAACAGGTTTTTCTATGTAGTTTTCATCATAATTTATTTTCATAAAATAATACCTCACTCTTTCCATAACCAATCTTATACAACAACCCACATTAACATTTATAGAATATTAAATCCGAAAATATAGATTGAATGAAAAATTGCCTGTTTGACGGTTGGGTAAGAACTGTAAATCTAAAAAATTGAATGTTGACAGTTTAACCATAGATTGACAAACAATGGATCTTAAAAATGATTTTATTAAAAATAAATAAAAATATACATATTAGTATTGTTTTGTATTCACAATAATGCAGCTATCTTTCTGATAGTTATTTTATATAGTTCACAAGATCTGTAAACAAACACATGCTGTATTTTAGCTTTAAAGTTGGCTAAACTGTTTGTTTTATTCAGCCAGCTGTCACCTGTGATGACAATCGTCCTGGCATACATAAAAACATATTATTTATGATTTTGATAATAAAACAAAATTAAAAAAAAGGATTTATCTTCAAAAATAGTGTAGTTTAAAATAGTTTTTTTTTAACCCTTTGAGGACCAGAGTTGAAACATTAGTGTGTGACAAAAACTGCATCATTCTTCCAGCAGTTTCCACCAAAACTGCATAGTATTCAATGAGGCAATTTCTCATTCATTAAAAAAATCATATATTGACTTGTATTTTAAATACCTTTTTTTTAAGTGGGCAAATGTTATAGGACTAAAATAACAAATTACATTTCTTCACCTGACACTGGAAGGAAAAGAAAGATGAAAAAATAATTCCAATACTTACAATCAGTGATCATACCTCTGCTTCACACTAAAAGTGAAAGTGGCTGAACACTGAAATTGTCCCACAACAACAAAAATGGTAGTGCCCACACTGCTTGAATGTGCTGCGAGCAGTTGAAAAAGCGTTCATTGCATTGTTACTAAGTTAATAACTACTCTTTCAGTACCATAGTAAGTATAAATTATTTTATATATATATATAAAAAAAATACAAATATGTATACTCTATATAATATATGGATGATATTGTACTCATTGCTTCTGACAGGATTCTTAATTATGTTTATATTTCCAAGCAAAACAGTAGTCATCCTTATAAGACCAATGTAGTGGACATGTGTCTCTGACGGCACATCGTGTCATCAAACATCGTGTCAAAAGACATTTTTCCTTCATGAACAGAATAAATCAAAAGAAAGATAAAATGATTAAACTGACCTTCTTCACCACCCGTGATGAAACTTCCAACCATTGACATTTTAACCGAAGTTGCTGAGAATTTGCTCAGTATGGCTGACTTCCTCACTGACCAAGACTCAATTTCACTGGGACTCTCCATCTTTTTTCCTAGATTTTGATGGTCCTCCTTCTCCCATTTCTTATTCCACTGTTGAAATTTTTGTATGATTAACAATCTATCACAATTTAAAATGTGTGTTTACATGTACACAACACTATATTGCCAAACATGTTCTGGATTTTTACACAGGATTGCTTATTTTACTATCACCTTTTTAATTGATTTATTTTTTTTACTTGAATGTATTCAATGTATTAAAGTCAAGGATTAAACTATGTGGTTACATAAAATATACTGTCATACAATGTTGAGGTTGCTATTTTGGAAACAAATACTTCAGTGACTTTCAATTTAAATTATTTCACTTACAAAGATTGTTCTTTCCTTGTCAAATTTGTTGCTATAAAAACAAAGTAATTGAGTTGATATTGTGAACACTACATACTTACCGTTTCAGCCGCGATGGCCGAGAGTGGATCTTGATTGAGGAACTGACTCAAGGGGTCCGAACCATCAAGAGCGACAGTGAGCGGATCCACTGGAGGGGTTGGAGTGGGGGTAGACGAGCTCCCTGCCTTCTTGCTGCCTCCCCTCCCACCCTCACTCACCTGTACACAACAGGCTCCAGACAAATAGTTTTAATATTCCAAAATTACATTAGAACACTAGTTAATAAAACTGTGCTGAAAAGCATAGTTTAGAAGAGTATTTTTATTTCTTAAAATAGTTAGGTATTATAAAGTTTGCATGTGTTGAACATTTTTTAAATAAAACTGAGAAATAAATCACTATCTCCAGGATATAAGAAATCACAAAACCATATAGTAAGAACAAAATGTTTTAATAATCTTCCAAATTATATAACAAATATTACTAATATAGTCAAATTCTGAAAGTTAAATAAAGAAAATTCTGAAAGAATATCTAATGTGAAAACCTCTTTATTCAACAGATGAGTTTTTTTTTTTTTTTTAATAAAAACTCGCACTATCTGTTTTACAAAATATTGAATATACAGTAAGTTTATTTGTACTATTCATAAGAATGTGTAGTATAATTTTTTTTTTTTATTTTAGGTTAGTATTTTACATATGACACCATTATTTGTGTTGATGTACAATCTAATGAATAAAGATTATTTGAATTTAAGTAATCATATAATTATTCAAAAAAACTACAAAAAGGGCCCTGATTGATAATAAATCATTGGAAAAGAATTACATAAAACAAAATAAAATAAACATATAATACAGTGTTGATAATCTAGACCCTAATAACAGATTATTTGTGAATTTTTAAGGTAAAACAATAAAAGGGTTGATAGGCACTTTTAATATTAAAAACGCACTAAAATCAGTCATAATTCATTGTAGTGGTTACAGAATGAAAATATATGAATAATACCATAATTTCATTATGGTAACATTTTAAAATGTTTTTATTATTTTTCACTAGGATAAGAAGACAGGCTGCAGTTATAAGGTCTTCTTTTTTTTACAGTTAAGTGGAAAGTCATGTGACTTCCAGAGTAACATGTAATTATTCAGAACGGGTAAGGGTGGGGGTTTGGAGCTGACTTCTGAAAATCCCATTGTACAAGCCAGTAAGCACTGCCCTTATTATTGATAGTCTAACTTTTAAACTGTACGTAGCGTTATAAAAAAAAAAACCATTAGTGAATTGGAAAACTATCCTATCAATATACAATTTTTCATCAAGTTTCAGGATGAAATAATGCGTATTTAAAAGTTTACCAAAAAAAGGATCTAATAAATTCATTTCAGCAGGAACATCACTCCTAACAAAGACTTCCAAATTTATATAAACAAAAAATAACTTTTAACGTAAATAAAACAAATGCTGCTCTTATCTATGTAAGATTGTGTGCACAAATTTACAGCAAAACTTCGTACACTAAATAGCTAGCTCAAATCTGACTTACTCACCACTACAACACCAGGCCTAAGAGGGTGTTCAATGACCTCTTCCTGATGCATGAGAGACTTGTTCTGCGGAGATTGAATCTTGCAGCTCCTAAACATTGTTTCAATATTCATGTCTTATATACAAAATATCTTTTATTAATAATTTTTTAATGCTCTAGTAGTAATAAATATTTCAAAAGATATGGAATTTAACATATTCTGGCTAAGTTTTCAATAATATGAAGCCTAGAACACAACACACAACTTATATTAAACAAAAATTGGTTCACTCAATGTTCAACAGAGTTAAACATATATATGAGGGCTATTTCCAAAGTAACCGACAGTTGGATATTAAATTGTACATAATTGTAATTAAAATTTAAGCACTTGTCATATCTATTGACTAATTTAGAAATACCTGCTTCAAAAAATTCTGTCACCTGTGCCTTTAGCCAACTCATCGAAATGATGAGAGCCAAGCCAATTTAGGATATTTGAGAAATTTATCTAAAAGCTGGGAGTTTAAGTGAAACATCAATCTTATCTAACAGTTTTGTTAATCTTGTCAAGTTCTTCACTCACCACTGATGGCCTGCTACTCCTTTACTTTTAAACAAACGAACCCATTCACATACACCACCTTCAACATAACGTTTGGTCCATACTTGGCATAAAGCTTCCTATGAACATTGTTTTGCTGTAAGAACCTACTTAAAGCACGGTTTCGCATCTGGCGGAAAATTCACCTTCAACACATATTTTACAAAGCTATAGAAGGGTAGGGTACGATAAGCGGACCCGGTTTTTTATATCGAAGAATATAATCATCGATACCTAATATTCGCAATTCGAATCATAGACTATCAATCGATATAAAAGTAATAACAATCATATGTTTTAAATTAAAATGTGAATTTAATGATGTAACAAATAATAAATGAACATAACCAAAATCAGGGAAACTCATAACTTTAACTAAATGAATCAGAACGAGAACAATCAAACAGCAAAACCATAAATAATTAAGAAATTATGATAACAAACATTGGGAATAGAAAATAAATTAGAACATAACAATAATTAGAATAGGAAATGGAAATTTGTCGAACTATCTACATGTCTTCGCCTGGGTAGCAATTTTTTAGCTTTTAAGAAATGGTTGAACGCGTCCTTTTCAGAAAATCGTACCTCTCTTCTATATAAATATTCACAGAGGCGATCTGCGAGAAGGTCGGCTGGGATACCACTTCTTAGACTACGTTTTACGGCTCTCAACGAACTTTCAACTGTCTGAGTGTTGGCACCAGTTGCTGGGTTTAAAAAGTTTTCACTATGGTTGACAGTAAAATGGACAAAACCACAATCACTTAATCCAAAATATGCTTTCCACATATCTGTAACTATGGTTGTTCCAGGCTGCACGTGTTTTTAGTACGAGAGGAATAAGAGTGTTAGCATCTCGTTTGTTTTCAGGACAAATCTCTATCCTATATCTACCCCCACGTTTTTGTCCTTCCAGTATAGTTTCTATTAAAACTAGAATCCAGGTTCCTTCTACCAACCTCCCTTAGGCCTCTTTCACACACATCGAATTTGGACGTCCGATAAAATAACGGGCGATATTTTATCGTTTGGGTGCCGCTTGCACACACATCGATTTTTTACTGTTCAGAAAGTTATTCGAGTATATGGTGTGCTGTAGTGAGTGTTTTATTGCTTCTCTCTAATGAATAAAAAACGTGTTGTGGCTATGTGGTTCCTATACCGTCGTATAAAGCGTCGTAGGATTAAGTGGAAGTGCTGGATACATCCGATTAATAAAACAAGGGAACAGGTGGGAACCTTTCACACCGTTTTTGAAGAACTTCAACGTGATGGAAATAAGTGTTTTAATTTCTTTAGAATGTCTACGGTTTCGTTTGATGAACTTCACGAGAAGTCAAAAGATGTCATCAAACACGAAAACACTAAAATGAGGAATTGTATTCCCACACAGGAAAGGCTTGCTATTACGTTAAGGTAAGTAACAAATTATTAAAAATTCTAACTAACACGTTTTAGAGCTAAACTTTAATTAATAATGATAATACAAATGTTTGTTTAAATTTATTTATTTGAAAAGAGAAAGGCTTTCGACATGAAACAATCTTGTTTTATGTGATACGTCAAACTCAATTTATTTAAAATCTGGTATTAAAAAAAACTTTGGTTGTGAGCTACAAGCTCTTTATACTGTACTTCAAGGGCTGAAGTTTCATCGATATTACAATATAACACTTCAGAGTTAATTTAATTCATGTGTACAATTTATAAATTAACTTGATTAGTCCTAAAGATGTGCACTGCACAGGGAGAAGGCGCAGTGAGAAGTGAGGACGGACGGTAAAATATCGATATGTCTGGAAGCAAACGAATGGACACGTACGCCACTGTAAGGACGGCAACGGCACGGTGCCGTTGGTCTGCAGTGGCAGTGGACGGCTGCTACACGGCATTTTATCGTTGCCGTTCAGAGATCTTCTAGTCTGAATGTTCCCGTTTACTGCTATGCGCCACTATTGGAATTTGGACGGTCGATAAAATATCGGACGTCCAAATTCGATGTGTGTGAAAGAGGCCTAGTTATTTTTACGTTTTCCAATTTTACACTCATCAATTTCCACTACCACTCCAGGACCTCCAAGCTTTTCTTCCCTATTAAACTGATCATCTATCCAAACAAAACACACTTCCCTGCAAAACGACAGCCAGTCAGATATCGTACTTCTTGATGGACTGTGTAAAATCCTACTGCCATGCACTTAAGCCTCAAGGGCTTTTTGCGCACCTCGGAAACACCATGAGGCCCACCAGTCTACAACTTCAGCAGTTCAACAAACCGCTGAAAACAACCTATAAGTCCTCCTGGGAAAATTCACCACCCCTGTCCAAGCTACCCAAGATGGCATACCGCTCTCTTGCTATTGCAGGGCAATCAAAGAGCAGGTGCTCAGCAGTCTCCTCCTGCTCATTACACCTTCCACAGAGCGGATCCTCCTGAAGGATGCCAACTCTGTGTAGGTGCTTCCTCAGGTGACCATGCCCCGTAATGAGACCAATGACCTTAGAAGACATTGATCTGTTTAATGAGAGAAGGTCCGAAGCCACCTTGGAGGAAGGTGACTGTAATACCATTCTACTCACTCTCAAACACGGATGCAACCTCCACCTTCTCCCATGCTCCTCACGAATCCATTTCGAGACAACCCTAGAGGATTCACACCTTGGAACACCGCAGAACGGTTGACGGCCCGTCATAATTGTTGCTGAGCCCTGGTTGGCCAGGGCATCAGCTCTTTCGTTCCCAAGAATAGGTACTAACCCAACATGTTGAAGCCATAAAAAACATGTTTTATCGTCTTTTAAAGCAATTTCGTGAAGCTTCCTAAGATTGACAGCCATTTTTAATACACAATGTTACTTATGTGAAATTTAAAATATTACCTTAATTGTATTATTTGAAAGTGTTTACAGCTGTTCATATAGATTATTTAAGTTAATTGTTCAAAATAATTAATCAGTATTAATTGATTATATTGATGGTTATGATTAAGTAATATCGTTTGCCAATTTCGATATAAAAAACCATGTCTGCTTATCTTACCCTACCCCTATAGAAAATTAACAAGGGCTCTTACAACCTTCTAATTGACACGGCTATATACCAACTAACCTGCTGCACTCACAGGTGTGAGAGAGACCGCTTCCCCTACTACTACCAGGGCTGTATGTGAGCGGTTACTTTTAGAATAACCCTCATATTTATTTCTTCATAACATATATTCATGTAGCAATAGGTTAATAACGTAAATTTTGTTTCCGGTACAGATACAAAGTGAATTAAGCTTTAAATAAACCAATAAATGGTATAAAAACGAACACAAGTTTTAAATAACAGAATTACAATCAGGAAGAACAATATTATAACCTAAAAACTCACCATTCCCACGACTTGCTCATCTTTCTTTCAGTATCCCTTATGGCGGAACAGTACTGGTTTTCCAGTTATTTGAATAGAAGGTTTCATGGGATACAGTTAAAACACATAGTAATCAATTAATAAAAAAGCATATACTCTCAATTGACATAAGCAGAAGACACTTACAAACACAAACCAGATGTTACCACCGTGAAGTTAGCGTCACTTTATCGTCCAGACCGTCTAGTGCATCAATGTTGCAGTCATCAATCTGAAGGTGTTAACAAAAATTCAAAAACTGAGATAAATTGTATAATACTCGATATAAAAACGATCTTTCACAAAATCAACACAGTTTTTTCTATTTATTACTTTCCACAAAGGTTTCCCATTAAATGTGTCATGAATAAAAATCCCAAATATAATACCTAAGTAAACCGTAGGAATGTATCGTAAAATGGACGTCCTCTAATAAATGCCACTCCTGAGACTTAACCAAACAAGTGCCCGCAATGGAACTTTGTACACAGATGCTCTGTAAGCTGAACTTTAATATACCAACGTCAAAAAGGTGGTGTCGGCCGTCAGAGGTCCTATCGTCTAAATTAAATGCACGGTTAGACGGGCGTTCTCGTATAAAAGTCACTCCTGAGACTTAACCAAACAAGTGCCCGCAATGAAACTTTGTACACAGATGCTCTGTAAGCTGAACTTTAATATACCAACGTCAAAAAGGTGGTGTCGGCCGTCAGAGGTCCTATCGTCTAAATTAAATGCACCGTTAGACGGGGCGTTCTCGTATAAAAGTCGCTCCTGAGACTAAACCAAACAAGTGCCCGCAATGAAACTTTGTACACAGATGCTCTGTAAGCTGAACTTTAATATACCAACGTCAAATAGGTGGTGTCGGCCGTCAGAGGTCCTATCGTCAAAATTAAATGCACGGTTAGACGGGCGTTCTCGTATAAAAATCACTCCTGAGACTTAACCAAACAAGTGCCCGCAATGAAACTTTGTACACAGATGCTCTGTAAGCTGAACTTTAATATACCAACGTTAAATAGGTGGTGTCGGCCGTCAGAGGTCCTATCGTCAAAATTAAATGCACGGTTAGACGGGCGTTCTCGTATAAAAGTCACTCCTGAGACTTAACCAAACAAGTGCTCGCAATGAAACTTTGTACACAGATGCTCTGTAAGCTGAACTTTAATATACCAACGTCAAAAAGGTGGTGTCGGCCGTCAGAGGTCCTATCGTCGAAATTAACTGCACCGTTAGACGGGGCGTTCTCGTATAAAAGTCGCTCCTGAGACTAAACCAAACAAGTGCCCGCAATGAAACTTTGTACACAGATGCTCTGTAAGCTGAACTTTAATATACCAACGTCAAATAGGTGGTGTCGGCCGTCAGAGGTCCTATCGTCAAAATTAAATGCACGGTTAGACGGGCGTTCTCGTATAAAAGTCACTCCTGAGACTTAACCAAACAAGTGCCCGCAATGAAACTTTGTACACAGATGCTCTGTAAGCTGAACTTTAATATACCAACGTCAAAAAGGTGGTGTCGGCCGTCAGAGGTCCTATCGTCGAAATTAAAATGCACCGTTAGACGGGACGTTCTCGTATAAAAGTCGCTCCTGAGACTTAACCAAACAAGTGCCCGCAATGAAACTTTGTACACAGATGCTCTGTAAGCTGAAGTTTAATATACCAACGTCAAAAAGGTGGTGTCGGCCGTCAGAGGTCCTATCGTCGAAATTAAATGCATCGTTAGACGGGGCGTTCTCGTATAAAAGTCGCTCCTGAGACTAAACCAAACAAGTGCCCGCAATGAAACTTTGTACACACAGATGCTCTGTAAGCTGAACTTTAATATACCAACGTCAAATAGGTGGTGTCGGCCGTCAGAGGTCCTATCGTCAAAATTAAATGCACGGTTTTTAGACGGGCGTTCTCGTATAAAAGTCACTCCTGAGACTTAACCAAACAAGTGCCCGCAATGAAACTTTGTACACAGATGCTCTGTAAGCTGAACTTTAATATACCAAACGTCAAAAAGGTGGTGTCGGCCGTCAGAGGTCCTATCGTCTAAATTAAATGAACCGTTAGACGGGGCGTTCTCGTATAAAAAGTCGCTCCTGAGACTAAACCAAACAAGTGCCCGCAATGAAACTTTGTACACAGATGCTCTGTAAGCTGAACTTTAATATACCAACGTCAAATAGGTGGTGTCGGCCGTAAGAGGTCCTATCGTCAAAATTAAATGCACGGTTAGACGGGCGTTCTCGTATAAAAGTCACTCCTGAGACTTAACCAAACAAGTGCCCGCAATGAAACTTTGTACACAGATGCTCTGTAAGCTGAACTTTAATATACCAACGTCAAAAAGGTGGTGTCGGCCGTCAGAGGTCCTATCGTCAAAATTAAATGCACGGTTAGACGGGCGTTCTCGTATAAAAGTCACTCCTGAGACTTAACCAAACAAGTGCCCGCAATGAAACTTTGTACACAGATGCTCTGTAAGCTGAACTTTAATATACCAACGTCAAAAAGGTGGTGTCGGCCGTCAGAGGTCCTATCGTCGAAATTAAATGCATCGTTAGACGGGGTGTTCTCGTATAAAAGTCGCTCCTGAGACTAAACCAAACAAGTGCCCGCAATGAAACTTTGTACACAGATGCTTTGTAAGCTGAACTTTAATATACCAACGTCAAAAAGGTGGTGTCGGCCGTCAGAGGTCCTATCGTCAAAAGTAAATGCACGGTTAGACGGGCGTTCTCGTATAAAAGTCACTCCTGAGACTTAACCAAACAAGTGCCCGCAATGAAACTTTGTACACAGATGCTCTGTAAGCTGAACTTTAATATACCAACGTCAAAAAGGTGGTGTCGGCCGTCAGAGGTCCTATCGTCGAAATTAAAATGCACCGTTAGACGGGACGTTCTCGTATAAAAAGTCGCTCCTGAGACTAAACCAAACAAGTGCCCGCAATGAAACTTTGTACACAGATGCTCTGTAAGCTGAACTTTAATATACCAACGTCAAATAGGTGGTGTCGGCCGTCGAGGTCCTATCGTCAAAATTAAATGCACGGTTAGACGGGCGTTCTCGTATAAAAGTCACTCCTGAGACTTAACCAAACAAGTGCCCGCAATGAAACTTTGTACACAGATGCTCTGTAAGCTGAACTTTAATATACCAACGTCAAAAAGGTGGTGTCGGCCGTCAGAGGTCCTATCGTCGAAATTAAATGCATCGTTAGACGGGGTGTTCTCGTATAAAAGTCGCTCCTGAGACTAAACCAAACAAGTGCCCGCAATGAAACTTTGTACACAGATGCTTTGTAAGCTGAACTTTAATATACCAACGTCAAAAAGGTGGTGTCGGCCGTCAGAGGTCCTATCGTCAAAAGTAAATGCACGGTTAGACGGGCGTTCTCGTATAAAAGTCACTCCTGAGACTTAACCAAACAAGTGCCCGCAATGAAACTTTGTACACAGATGCTCTGTAAGCTGAACTTTTAATATACCAACGTCAAAAAGGTGGTGTCGGCCGTCAGAGGTCCTATCGTCGAAATTAAATGCACCGTTAGACGGGACGTTCTCGTATAAAAGTCGCTCCTGAGACTAAACCAAACAAGTGCCCGCAATGAAACTTTGTACACAGATGCTCTGTAAGCTGAACTTTAATATACCAACGTCAAATAGGTGGTGTCGGCCGTCGAGGTTCCTATCGTCAAAATTAAATGCACGGTTAGACGGGCGTTCTCGTATAAAAGTCACTCCTGAGACTTAACCAAACAAGTGCCCGCAATGAAACTTTGTACACAGATGCTCTGTAAGCTGAACTTTAATATACCAACGTCAAAAAGGTGGTGTCGGCCGTCAGAGGTCCTATCGTCGAAATTAAATGCACCGTTAGACGGGGTGTTCTCGTATAAAAGTCGCTCCTGAGACTAAACCAAACAAGTGCCCGCAATGAAACTTTGTACACAGATGCTTTGTAAAGCTGAACTTTAATATACCAACGTCAAAAAAGGTGGTGTCGGCCGTCAGAGGTCCTATCGTCAAAAGTAAATGCACGGTTAGACGGGCGTTCTCGTATAAAAGTCACTCCTGAGACTAAACCAAACAAGTGCCCGCAATGAAACTTTGTACACAGATGCTCTGTAAGCTGAACTTTAATATACCAACGTCAAATAGGTGGTGTCGGCCGTCAGAGGTCCTATCGTCAAAATTAAATGCACGGTTAGACGGGCGTTCTCGTATAAAAGTCACTCCTGAGACTTAACCAAACAAGTGCCCGCAATGAAACTTTGTACACAGATGCTCTGTAAGCTGAACTTTAATATACCAACGTCAAAAAGGTGTTGTCGGCCGTCAGAGGTCCTATCGTCGAAAATTAAAATGCATCGTTAGACGGGGCGTTCTCGTATAAAAGTCGCTCCTGAGACTAAACCAAACAAGTGCCCGCAATGAAACTTTGTACACAGATGCTCTGTAAGCTGAACTTTAATATACCAACGTCAAAAAGGTGGTGTCGGCCGTCAGAGGTCTATCGTCTAAATTAAATGCACCGTTAGACAGATGTTCTCGTATAAAAGTATTAGATTTTCAAGTATCAAGGTTATATAATCTAGATTAGTATATATACTGCAAAATGTTCAAACGTCGTATGGAATTTGGTACTCCAAAGTTTCATTATTTTTAAAACATGAAAAATTAAAAGCATTATAAAAAGTGATAGCTTGAAATTCTAGCATGCGGAAGTATTTTAGAAGTTATAACATAAATATTACTGCTTCTTTTGCGCACTTTTTTAAATGACGTTGTCCTTTTATATCCATGAAAATAATAAGTAAAATTTTTAGGCTAATTAACAATATATTTTTTCTAACCTCACATATATTTCAAAAAAACAATTTATTTTATATTTCATTTATTATTTTTTATTCTGTTTACTTCTGTTTTTATCTGCAACAATTTATTTTTAAATGTGTCACCAATTATTTTACTATTGTAAAGTTTTGAACTATTGTTTTTTGTAATCACTGAATTTATTCAGGGTATGTGAATCTTATTTAGAGTTATTATATCGCATGGTTGTATTGTATTTAAATGTCGTGTAATTTAGGACATTAGGGTTTCCCTGATTTTTTTTCTAATTTTTCAGAGTCAGATGTGGTTGAGTCTTGAGAAATTTATGTTATTGCTGACACCTGGTAGGTATGAGCAGATGTTATAATATGGAAGAAAAGCTATTGTGTAGACTTATCTCTTTACCCAATACCCCTCACGGAATTTCTGAGAATAGTTTTATAACCCTTACACGTAATTTCATTAGACACATTCAGAAGGGACACGCAAACTCGAGACCGGTTGCCATAAACCTATTGTCTGGTAATGACACCATTTCGAGGAAGGAACCACCTCACCCGAGCCTTTACCTGAGACTACCTCACTGTTAATTCTGTTGTAGTTAAAATATTTGTTCCATTCCATTATTTGAACGTTGATTAATTTGAACTGTAAAAATCATGCAATGCTAACAAACATCTTTGTACAACTTATACATGAAATTAACAAATCGATTACATGGAATAGTAGGCTAATCACGCCAAACATTCTACGTAACAATATACCATATATGACGCCAGGGACTCGCTTATTGGAGAAAGAAAACGTATTATAAGTTTTTTAATATTAAAGCTCGTATGCATTAAACAGAGGTAAACATCAATTTAATACTAACAAATGACCATTATAATTTTCAAAATAGACAAATAGAATGAATAACATGATAAGGATGCATTGACTTAAGAGAAAAAAATCCTTCTAGAAGTTCTATATTTTTAGAATTGATAATATAATTAAATGGCGATAGACAGAAGCCAAGGAAAGAAAGCAATTTTATTAATTTGTATATAGAATTAGCATCAACCACGGTATAGCAAAAATATTAGGTCCCGCCCAACGCAAAGAAAAGTGCTTAACGGTTTGATGGTGGATTGAGTAGCTGCCAATATCGTTATGCACAGTATATTGATAGACAGAAGCCAAGGAAAAGAAAGCAATTTTATTAATTTGTATATAGAATTAGCATCAACCACGGTATAGCAAAAATATTAGGTCCCGCCCAACGCAAAGAAAAGTGCTTAACGGTTTGGTGGTGGATTGAGTAGCTGCCAATATCGTTATGCACAGTATATTGATTGACAGAAGCCAAGGAAAGAAAGCAATTTTTATTAATTTGTATATAGAATTAGCATCAACCACGGTATAGCAAAAATATTAGGTCCCGCCCAACGCAAAGAAAAGTGCTTAACGGTTTGGTGGAGGATTGAGTAGCTGCCAATATCGTTATGCCCAGTATATTGATAGACAGAAGCCAATGAATTGAAGAGATCCAAATAGAACTTGCAACAACCACTGTTTGAAAAAGTTATTAGGTCCCACAAAAATAATGAGATGTTTCCTGAAGTTGTTGGTAGTGAAACTAGTAGCTACCATTAGTTTTATATTAATTGTAATTATTATCAAGAACCCTAACCCTACAACTAACTACCTCATACGCTATACTTAACCCCGAAATATACTATACTCTACTTCCACCACCTCATCTCTTTCGAAAAGAATCCTTCTACAACCAGAACCTGCTTAGACGATGGTAATGACCACACGAAGGACGTGTCGCTGTCGTGAGCAACATGTTCTCCTCTTCCTGACAAGATGATTTACTGAAGTGGTAAAGGGATACAATTGTCCCTCAGATTGATATTTAGATTAAACGTATATTTAGATTGTTTATAAGAATACTCTTTACAGGTGAAGTAAAACATTAATAACAAAAAGTAATTTTTAGAAATTGTAAATGTTTTACAGCCGTATTTTTCTTCATTATTATTGTATGGGAATTGTGTCATAACTGACAGAGCGCAGTGAATACATACATACGGTCCTTCTTATCCCATACATGTGTTAGCGTAAATATTTCCATCCACGAATAATTTAATTGTTTTGCTTAAATCATGGCCTGTAAATTCATTCCCATAATATATCATACATGTATATAGACATTTCAGTAACAGTTTCTGCTATTGATGTCCGTAAAATAGGTCCATAGTTGCATGGCAGAGTAAATTTTGTTGGTGTTGGGTATTTGTAATATAAATTTAAAAAACTCGTACATAGCATATGCTTTAAGAAATTGTAATAACATATTTGTTGGTATTATCTTTTAAGTTTGTACCCGTTGAGTTCCAGAGTCTAGAGAAGGAAGAAGAAAAAAGAAGAAAGTGGTGTTTTTTTAGTGGGTATGCCATCAGAATACTATCTGGTGGAGAGCCCCACACTTGTTCGCTTGGTTACGGTAAGACCAAGCGTTCGTGCAGCAATGCATTTTTTTCACCACTTAAAAAAAAAAAAAACATGGTTTGTGTCATATTAATTTTACTTTTTGTTATAGCTCTCATTTTTTTAAAATTTCCTGACTACAAGGAAAAGAAGTACGAGTATTGTCTAATAAAAAGGTAATGTATTATTTATATAACTAATAAGTACAAAACACAAACAACTTCAATTTCGTTGGTATATTAAAGTTCAGCTTACAGAGCATCTGTGTACAAAGTTTCATTGCGGGCACTTGTTTGGTTTAGTCTCAGGAGCGACTTTTATACGAGAACGACCCGTCTAACGGTGCATTTAATTTCGACGATAGGACCTCTGACGGCCGACACCACCTTTTTGACGTTGGTATATTAAAGTTCAGCTTACAGAGCATCTGTGTACAAAGTTTCATTGCGGGCACTTGTTTGGTTAAGTCTCAGGAGTGACTTTTATACGAGAACGCCCGTCTAACCGTGCATTTAATTTTGACGATAGGACCTCTGACGGCCGACACCACCTATTTGACGTTGGTATATTATAGTTCAGCTTACAGAGCATCTGTGTACAAAGTTTCATTGCGGGCACTTGTTTGGTTTAGTCTCAGGAGCGACTTTTATACGAGAACGCCCCGTCTAACGGTGCATTTAATTTCGACGATAGGACCTCTGACGGCCGACACCACCTATTTGACGTTGGTATATTAAAGTTCAGCTTACAGAGCATCTGTGTACAAAGTTTCATTGCGGGCACTTGTTTGGTTAAGTCTCAGGAGTGACTTTTATACGAGAACGCCCGTCTAACCGTGCATTTAATTTTGACGATAGGACCTCTGACGGCCGACACCACCTATTTGACGTTGGTATATTAAAGTTCAGCTTACAGAGCATCTGTGTACAAAGTTTCATTGCGGGCACTTGTTTGGTTTAGTCTCAGGAGCGACTTTTATACGAGAACGCCCCGTCTAACGATGCATTTAATTTCGACGATAGGACCTCTGACGGCCGACAACACCTTTTTGACGTTGGTATATTAAAGTTCAGCTTACAGAGCATCTGTGTACAAAGTTTCATTGCGGGCACTTGTTTTGGTTAAGTCTCAGGAGTGACTTTTATACGAGAACGCCCGTCTAACCGTGCATTTAATTTTGACGATAGGACCTCTGACGGCCGACACCACCTATTTGACGTTGGTATATTAAAGTTCAGCTTACAGAGCATCTGTGTACAAAGTTTCATTGCGGGCACTTGTTTGGTTTAGTCTCAGGAGCGACTTTTATACGAGAACACCCCGTCTAACGATGCATTTAATTTCGACGATAGGACCTCTGACGGCCGACACCACCTTTTTGACTTTGGTATATTATAGTTCAGCTTACAGAGCATCTGTGTACAAAGTTTCATTGCGGGCACTTGTTTGGTTTAGTCTCAGGAGCGACTTTTATACGAGAACGCCCCGTCTAACGGTGCATTTAATTTAGACGATAGGACCTCTGACGGCCGACACCACCTTTTTGACGTTGGTATATTAAAGTTCAGCTAACAGAGCATCTGTGTACAAAGTTCCATTGCGGGCACTTGTTTGGTTAAGTCTCAGGAGTGACTTTTATACGAGAACGCCTGTCTAACCGTGCATTTAATTTTGACGATAGGACCTCTGACGGCCGACAACACCTTTTTGACGTTGGTATATTAAAGTTCAGCTTACAGAGCATCTGTGTACAAAGTTTCATTGCGGGCACTTGTTTGGTTAAGTCTCAGGAGTGACTTTTATACGAGAACGCCCGTCTAACCGTGCATTTAATTTTGACGATAGGACCTCTGACGGCCGACACCACCTATTTGACGTTGGTATATTAAAGTTCAGCTTACAGAGCATCTGTGTTACAAAGTTTCATTGCGGGCACTTGTTTGGTTAAGTCTCAGGAGTGACTTTTTATACGAGAACGCCCGTCTAACCGTGCATTTAATTTTGACGATAGGACCTCTGACGGCCGACACCACCTATTTGACGTTGGTATATTATAGTTCAGCTTACAGAGCATCTGTGTACAAAGTTTCATTCCGGGCACTTGTTTGGTTTAGTCTCAGGAGCGACTTTTATACGAGAACGCCCCGTCTAACGGTGCATTTAATTTAGACGATAGGACCTCTGACGGCCGACACCACCTTTTTGACGTTGGTATATTAAAGTTCAGCTAACAGAGCATCTGTGTACAAAGTTCCATTGCGGGCACTTGTTTGGTTAAGTCTCAGGAGTGACTTTTATACGAGAACGCCTGTCTAACCGTGCATTTAATTTAGACGATAGGACCTCTGACGGCCGACACCACCTATTTGACGTTGGTATATTAAATTTCAGCTTACAGAGCATCTGTGTACAAAGTTTCATTGCGGGCACTTGTTTGGTTTAGTCTCAGGAGCGACTTTTATACGAGAACGCCCCGTCTAACGGTGCATTTAATTTAGACGATAGGACCTCTGACGGCCGACACCACCTTTTTGACGTTGGTATATTAAAGTTCAGCTTACAGAGCATCTGTGTACAAAGTTTCATTGCGGGCACTTGTTTGGTTTAGTCTCAGGAGCGACTTTTTATACGAGAACGCCCCGTCTAACGGTGCATTTAATTTAGACGATAGGACCTCTGACGGCCGACACCACCTTTATGACGTTGGTATATTAAAGTTCAGCTTACAGAGCATCTGTGTACAAAGTTCCATTGCGGGCACTTGTTTGGTTAAGTCTCAGGAGTGACTTTTATACGAGAACGCCCGTCTAACCGTGCATTTAATTTTGACGATAGGACCTCTGACGGCCGACACCACCTATTTGACGTTGGTATATTAAAGTTCAGCTTACAGAGCATCTGTGTACAAAGTTTCATTGCGGGCACTTGTTTGGTTAAGTCTCAGGAGTGACTTTTATACGAGAACGCCCGTCTAACCGTGCATTTAATTTTGACGATAGGACCTCTGAACGGCCGACACCACCTTTTTGGACGTTGGTATATTAAAGTTCAGCTTACAGAGCATCTGTGTACAAAGTTTTCATTGCGGGCACTTGTTTGGTTTAGTCTCAGGAGCGACTTTTATACGAGAACGCCCCGTCTAACGGTGCATTTAATTTAGACGATAGGACCTCTGACGGCCGACACCACCTTTATGACGTTGGTATATTAAAGTTCAGCTTACAGAGCATCTGTGTACAAAGTTCCATTGCGGGCACTTGTTTGGTTAAGTCTCAGGAGTGACTTTTATACGAGAACGCCCGTCTAACCGTGCATTTAATTTTGACGATAGGACCTCTGACGGCCGACACCACCTATTTGACGTTGGTATATTAAAGTTCAGCTTACAGAGCATCTGTGTACAAAGTTTCATTGCGGGGCACTTGTTTGGTTTAGTCTCAGGAGCGACTTTTATACGAGAACGCCCCGTCTAACGATGCATTTAATTTCGACGATAGGACCTCTGACGGCCGACAACACCTTTTTGACGTTGGTATATTAAAGTTCAGCTTACAGAGCATCTGTGTACAAAGTTTCATTGCGGGCACTTGTTTGGTTAAGTCTCAGGAGTGACTTTTATACGAGAACGCCCGTCTAACCGTGCATTTAATTTTGACGATAGGACCTCTGACGGCCGACACCACCTATTTGACGTTGGTATATTAAAGTTCAGCTTACAGAGCATCTGTGTACAAAGTTTCATTGCGGGCACTTGTTTGGTTTAGTCTCAGGAGCGACTTTTATACGAGAAACACCCCCGTCTAACGATGCATTTAATTTCGGACGATAGGACCTCTGACGGCCGACACCACCTTTTTGACTTTGGTATATTATAGTTCAGCTTACAGAGCATCTGTGTACAAAGTTTCATTGCGGGCACTTGTTTGGTTTAGTCTCAGGAGCGACTTTTATACGAGAACGCCCCGTCTAACGGTGCATTTAATTTAGACGATAGGACCTCTGACGGCCGACACCACCTTTTTGACGTTGGTATATTAAAGTTCAGCTAACAGAGCATCTGTGTACAAAGTTTCCATTGCGGGCACTTGTTTGGTTAAGTCTCAGGAGTGACTTTTATACGAGAACGCCTGTCTAACCGTGCATTTAATTTTGACGATAGGACCTCTGACGGCCGACAACACCTTTTTGACGTTGGTATATTAAAGTTCAGCTTACAGAGCATCTGTGTACAAAGTTTTCATTGCGGGCACTTGTTTGGTTAAGTCTCAGGAGTGACTTTTATACGAGAACGCCCGTCTAACCGTGCATTTAATTTTGACGATAGGACCTCTGACGGCCGACACCACCTATTTGACGTTGGTATATTAAAGTTCAGCTTACAGAGCATCTGTGTACAAAGTTTCATTGCGGGCACTTGTTTGGTTAAGTCTCAGGAGTGACTTTTATACGAGAACGCCCGTCTAACCGTGCATTTAAATTTTGACGATAGGACCTCTGACGGCCGACAACCACCTATTTGACGTTGGTATATTATAGTTCAGCTTACAGAGCATCTGTGTACAAAGTTTCATTCCGGGCACTTGTTTGGTTTAGTCTCAGGAGCGACTTTTATACGAGAACGCCCCGTCTAACGGTGCATTTTAATTTAGACGATAGGACCTCTGACGGCCGACACCACCTTTTTTTGACGTTGGTATATTTAAAGTTCAGCTAACAGAGCATCTGTGTACAAAGTTTCCATTGCGGGCACTTGTTTGGTTAAGTCTCAGGAGTGACTTTTATACGAGAACGCCTGTCTAACCGTGCATTTAATTTAGACGATAGGACCTCTGACGGCCGACCACCACCTATTTGACGTTGGTATATTAAATTTCAGCTTACAGAGCATCTGTGTACAAAGTTTCATTGCGGGCACTTGTTTGGTTTAGTCTCAGGAGCGACTTTTATACGAGAACGCCCCGTCTAACGGTGCATTTAATTTTAGACGATAGGACCTCTGACGGCCGACACCACCTTTTTGACGTTGGTATATTAAAGTTCAGCTTACAGAGCATCTGTGTACAAAGTTTCAATTGCGGGCACACTTGTTTGGTTTAGTCTCAGAGCGACTTTTATACGAGAAACGCCCCGTCTAACGGTGCATTTAATTTAGACGATAGGACCTCTGACGGCCGACACCACCTTTATGACGTTGGTATATTAAAGTTCAGCTTACAGAGCATCTGTGTACAAAGTTCCATTGCGGGCACTTGTTTGGTTAAGTCTCAGGAGTGACTTTTTATACGAGAACGCCCGTCTAACCGTGCATTTTAATTTTGACGATAGGACCTCTGACGGCCGACACCACCTATTTTGACGTTGGTATATTAAAGTTCAGCTTACAGAGCATCTGTGTACAAAGTTTCATTGCGGGCACTTGTTTGGTTAAGTCTCAGGAGTGACTTTTTATACGAGAACGCCCGTCTAACCGTGCATTTAATTTTGACGATAGGACCTCTGACGGCCGACACCACCTTTTTTGACGTTTGGTATATTTAAAGTTCAGCTTACAGAGCATCTGTGTACAAAGTTTCATTGCGGCGGGCACTTGTTTGGTTTAGTCTCAGGAGCGACTTTTATACGAGAACGCCCCGTCTAACGGTGCATTTTAATTTAGAGACGATAGGACCTCTGACGGCCGACAACCACCTTTATGACGTTGGTATATTAAAGTTCAGCTTACAGAGCATCTGTGTACAAAGTTCCATTGCGGGCACTTGTTTGGTTAAGTCTCAGGAGTGACTTTTTATACGAGAACGCCCGTCTAACCGTGCATTTAATTTTGACGATAGGACCTCTGACGGCCGACACCACCTATTTGACGTTGGTTTATATTAAAGTTCAGCTTACAGAGCATCTGTGTACAAAGTTTCATTGCGGGCACTTGTTTGGTTAAGTCTCAGGAGTGACTTTTATACGAGAACGCCCGTCTAACCGTGCATTTAATTTTGACGATAGGACCTCTGACGGCCGACACCACCTATTTGACGTTGGTATATTATAGTTCAGCTTACAGAGCATCTGTGTACAAAGTTTCATTGCGGGCACTTGTTTGGTTTAGTCTCAGGAGCGACTTTTATACGAGAACGCCCCGTCTAACGGTGCATTTAATTTAGACGATAGGACCTCTGACGGCCGACACCACCTTTTTGACGTTGGTATATTAAAGTTCAGCTTACAGAGCATCTGTGTACAAAGTTCCATTGCGGGCACTTGTTTGGTTAAGTCTCAGGAGTGGCAATTTATTAGAGGACGTCCATTTTACGATACATTCCTACGGTTTACTTAGGTATTATATTTGGGATTTTTATTCATGACACACATTTAATGGGAAACCTTTGTGGAAAGTAATAAATAGAAAAAAACTGTGTTGATTTTGTGATAGATCGTTTTTATAATTAGTATTATACAATTTATTTCAGTTTTTGAATTTTTGTTAACGCCTTCAGATTGATGACTGCAACATTGATGCACTAGACGGTCTCTGGACGATAAAGTGACGCTAACTTCACGGTGTGTCAGATGTTTTACAAGTGAGAATTACTGACCTACTAACCAAAAAAGTAAAAAAAACATGATAAAAACAAAATAAGCATAGAGTAACAAAAAAATTCCATTACTCCTCTTAATAGTAAATTATATGAAGTAAAGTCGTAGATTACGAAGTCCGTTACCAATTATGTAATTTGATGACTTTTTTACTCTATATATAAATCATGTATTTTTTTGGTGGTACTCCTGCATTGCATTCCGACACCTTTGACTTAATGTGTGCACCCATATCTGCAGTCACATTGAGTTTGGTGGAAGTAAACCCAGAGAAAATAAAACAAATTGTTAAGGAGTTTAAGCATTCCGAGAGTCCAGATATTTTTGGAGTTTTCTGTAATTTATTAAAACGAGTTGTCGACGGACTGGAATGTCTCTGTTTAGCAATAACCTCTTGCCTACGATATGGTTTCTTTCCTAATTGTCCAAACAGGAACAATACCCATCTACAAAAAAGGAGATCCACAACCAGCTGGGTAACTACCGTCCAATATAAGTGATATATATCAAATTTACAATTTACGAATAAATTGTTTTATATATTATTTATAATGTATTATATCAAATATAAACACTTAACCCAACGAACAATGGAAGAAAACATATTTATACAAAATCTCTTTTATTAATATCATTATAAATATTCCTAATTATAAATATTATTATTTATTATTATTTATAAATATTAGAATACTTAATATTCTTATTTGAACTGTATCGAAGGACTAGTTAGATATTTACTTGGCTGCATTATAACAAGCGGTCACCATGTCTTTAGCGAAACAAGTTACCGAGTTTTTTGTAGATGGAGATTCTATTAAACACGCTTTGTGGCATCAGCCCTAATCATTGTTAAAATTGATGTGAATAGTACTAATTTTAACTAAACAATGGTTCCAGGTAAACCATCTGCAATTACATGTAGAAAAAACACCTGATTTGCAGCTTTATGTGGGAACCTAACACTGGTGACCAGGATGCTGTTAAGTTGTATTAGCTTCAGGCTAAACTTACGTGGAAAACCCCCAATCACATTTGTTTGCTTATAACTATATAGAATATTGTACCTGTTTTTAGGTGCATGGAGGCAGTTAACATAGTAATATCTGATTGCAACCTACCATCGACGCTCTGTGTTCCACCCACTCATATCAACTATGGACCGGTCTTTGTGGGTACATACTGGCACTTTTGCAGAGGTTCTTAAGTTATACGAAAGGGCAGTTAGAGTAATTTTCTTCCTTAAATTATCTGGAACATTGCCATCCCTTTCTTCAAGAGGTTAAAAATCCTCACCATCTATAATCAGTATGTCCTCAACTCTTGTGCATGTTAGGTTACTTGTGCATGATAACCTCGCTAGGTAACCATTAATCCATAAGTGATGCATTTCACGAATGTAACACAACACAAAAAAGACCTTGAAATTCCTAGAAAAATGTTACTACAAACTTCTAGGAGGAGTATTCTACATTTGGCAGTTAATGTTCACAACAGATATCATTGGAAGTCAGAATGCTGGCAGTGAACGAATTGAAACTTTTTTGCATGAAAAATTTATAAACAAAACACTCATAAAAAAAGTGATTAAGTTAACAAAAAATACACTGCATAATTTATAGCAGCTGTAAGAGGAGTAGGCTATTTTTGAAAATTAAAATGAAATGACAAATTCCGTAGTTTTTACTCTAGAGTTCTTTTTTTATTTTGTTTTATTAGCTACAAGAGAAGCTAGACAAAAATATTGTAGAACAATAAAAAATTTACTGACCCGATCATTCCAGTGACCCTGGTCAAAGGCAAAGACGTGAAGTATCAAGTAAAGTTAGCAATCACGAATAAATGCTTCTGGCGATCAATGCGAGCTGCCGGAGCTTACCGTTGATGGCGACGAACTTCCTATCCATTACTGTGTCCGAATAATATGTCAAAATTTCAAAGGTTCTAATCACTACTTATTTGAAGCATAGAGAATTGTAATTCTAAAGGCAGACATTGAAAGGGCTATTCTTTCCATATTTGGGCAATCATTTTCTCATATTTAGGCGGTGAAAATATTAGATAAACGACCCAAGGAAAAAACAAATTTCTCTGCCCATAGAAAATATTAAATGAAGATGTTTGAAATCGAAATCGGTACAACCGAAATATACTTCGAGCAAGTAAAAAATTGTATCTTATTAATTTCCAGTCACAATTGAATACTGTATTTGAATGTATATGTACAAGAAAGCTCGAAGTATGCATTGCTCTTGAAATATTAAATAACTAAGAAAATATTATAACAAATACTACAGTCAACTTCTAAACTAAAATATTCTTATGTTCTGAAAATCATAGCTCCATGTATAAATATTTGAGCCTGTTTGAAAATTGAAGAGAAAAAAATCCACCTGTTAGGCTGTTTGTATGTATTGAAATAGTAGTATTTGTGTTGTATTGTATTTTGGTTGTGAAAAGTCAAAAGTGGGCTAGACTGAAGATATTAGGGCCTTAAGCCTTAGTTTATAAGGGCATGCCGTGGGTGAAAATGAATATGTATGCTTAAGAAAGTCAATGTTAACTTTTTGGTCCAAAAGAATACACACTACTGGAGTTAGGTATTCAACCAAATGCTTTTTGTTTTTGTATTATAGGTTAGACAGTGCAGCACCTCTCTGTCAACTTTATGCTTTTATCTTTCAAATGAACTTATATATATATCTATGAACTTAAAACTATTATGACTCTTGGAGGAATTTCCTCAACATAACCATTAAGTACCACACACAGTTTATGTTTAGTGTTAATTGTGATACTAGGAATAATTGTATCATACAACTATTATTAATAGGCTCTGTCTAGATTATAGATTTTTGGATAATTCTGAGCAATGATTGGATCAACTTCAATTTATTTAATATTTTTATTTTGGGCTGCAGTATGATAAGTGGCCATGACCACATTTGATTCATCAATATTCATGATTATCTAAACTACTGAAAACAAAATGTTAAACAGAATTACGTTATAGGTATTTCAAAGTTGATGATGGGTCTTATATTGATTTTTATAATCATCAATACTTAATATTTGTATATCAAATGGATAATGTACGATAAGCGGACCTGGTTTTTTATATGGAAGATATAGGCTAAGTCATCGTTACCTAATATTCGCATCTCAAATCCTAGACTATCAATCGATATAAAAGTACCTATAGTCCTCCATAACAATCATATGTTTTAAATTAAAATATGAATTTAATATTTACAGTGATCAAACAAATTATAACCAAAATTAGGAAAACTGAAGACGACCATATTTACTCCTCTCACAGTTACAGTTTGTTTCCTTTCTTTCTCCCACAAATTTCACATAATGGGTTTTTTCTGCAACATGTTGAAGCCACAAAAAAGCAACTTCGTGTAGTTTTTTCAAAAATTGACTGCCATTTTAATAATCAGAATTACTTATGTAAAATTGAAATATTATCCTACGTGTATTATTTTAGAGTGTTTTACAGCTGTTTGATATAGATTATTTAAGTTAATAGTTAAAAAATAATTAATCAGTATCGATTGATTATATCGATGGTTATGAGTAAGTTAATATTGTTGTGCCAATTTCGATATAAAATACCGGGTCCGCTTATTGTACCCTAGCCTCAAATACATGTCTATAAGTCAAATGAAATATATATATATACCAAAATATACCAAAAAGTTTAGCATCAGAGCTCAAAACTTATGTAGTAATACAAATGACTTGGAAAAATACATTGACGATATTATGAACGCATTCTTAAGAAGAGGTTATCCACGAAAATTACTTAAAGATAAACTTAATGTAAAAAAGAAAACACTACATTCTAAATTTGAAAACAGTGATCCAAAATTAATAGTTCAATACCATCCAGGGCTTCACAAAATTAATAATATTCTTAAAATAGCATTTAATACCTTACAAAATTCTAGTTCAACTAATGATATTATTTAAAACAACTCCTAGAGTAATCTTTAAAAGATCTCCTATTCTTAAAGATATATTGGTCAACACCTAAATTACTAATGACAAACACCAATGAAAAATCAATACCAAAACAAAAAGGATCACATCCGGGTAATAAACCAAGATGTTTGATTGTAAAATGTTACCAAATTCTTCAAAATTTCACTAGTAGCAAAACACGCAAGACATATCCTATCATCGGCAACTTGTCTTGTGAATCTAAAAATGTGATTTACCAAATTCAATGTAAAAAATGTCCAGCAGATTATATTGGCTCAACAACAAATACCTTGAGGACAAGAATGACAGGACAACCGATTTGATTATAAACACCAAGATTTTAAAGAAAACTGTCGTGACTCATGGTATAAATCACAATGAAACTTTTGAAAATACATATTCAGATCACACCTATTCGACAAGTACATACAAATTCAAACCCAATTTACCTCAGAACATTAGAACAAGCACACCAATTGGTTTTAAAAAGCAAAATTCCACATGGACTCAACATCAGATAACTTAGCCAAAAACGTCTAAATTTGAAATCAACATATGGAACAATTGTTTAGTTCATGTCATCTGTATTTATTATTATTACTTATTCACTGTTTAATTTAATTTCGTTTGTACTGTTTCCTTTTTATATTTTTATATTTTTATACTACAATTTTTGCACCTGAAGACGGTTTTTCACCGAAATATAGTGCCAATGTTTTTAAAAACACTGTGTTTAATTGCAAAGTTATTCACTACAGATAATATATATATATATATATATATATATATATATATATATATATATATATATATATATATATATATTGATATTGTTTTCTCCTGGGTAGCAATGATTAATCGCTTTCGAGAAGTTGTTGAAGCATCTTCTGTACAAATTTCTCACAGAGATGGATCTGCAAACAGGTAGTCTGGTGTGCCACTTTTTAAACTTTGTTTTCATGATCCTCCACAAGCTTTAGACTGTCTATTATTATCTATAAAAGAAAATATGTTTATTATATGAAAGTGTTTTTAGTTGATGCAAGTTAATTATTGTTAAAAAATCTGTATCAGTTGGTTATATCGAAAGTTATAATTAAGTCATATCGCCTGTCAATATTGATATAAAAGAACTGGGTCCACTTCTCATACTCTACCTATTTCAAATTACAGTATCTAGTTCAGCTGTTTTTTATATCCAAAAATGTAATAACTTAATCATGAATACAAAACTATCTAGGCTGTGTGTATTTTATAAAATGTAACAAATAAAACAGTGTACTTTTTACTTACCTTTTACTGT
>NW_025782413.1:0-36194 GCF_021130785.1 Homalodisca vitripennis | reverse complement strand
CAAGAGATTAATAGAATTAGAAAGTAAAATATAAGAATATACAAAAATTTGCAATGCTGGAGAAAATGAAAGATAAGTTCGGGGTTGCTTTTACAATACATTACCGAGTTGGCAATGTATTAATAAAAGTACCACACTTACCGAAAATAAAAAAACAGATTTTTGACTGTTTTGGTATGAAAAAAAGATTATAAAGGAATTGGAAACCAAAAAATGAAATAATTACACTTGGTTGTGTACTGTGAAAGAAGACTATTAAAGTATAAAGGACTGTGTTTACAGAATTAACCTTCGTGAGAATAAAGATTTACGAAGATTTCTGGATTTTTTTCATTAAAAACAGCTTATAAATGTAGAAGCCTTTATAAGCCTTTACTGTTCATTGTAATGAACAGTAAAACAGCTATAGATTCGGTTATTTTCCATTCGTGGTTTTCCTGTTAGATTTCTTAGATTTGTTTATGGTTCAATGGACAGTATTTTACATTCGTGGTTTCCTGTTAGATTTCTTAGATTTTTTTATTGTTCAATGGACAGTATTTTACATTGATTTTCTGACTGTCCCAAAAGTGGTCTAGGAACCCTTAACTGTTTGATTTTACAGATTCGTTTATTGTCCTTTAAACAGTATTTTCCCTTGATTTTCTGTCTGTCCCAAAAGTGGTCTAGAACCCTTACATTCATATCTACTTATATATATATATATAATTTTTTTTAAATAACAGTATATTTTTTCAATAAACTACATTTAAACATTTCATTAATCACAATCTTAATTAGAAATATTAATTAAATCAATTTAAAGCCTTGTAAATTAACTTATTTTTCTCATTCAAACTTAACAGTGCAATAAAACTTATAAACTCAAACATCATGTTAAGGATTAACTACAACTTTACATGATCTTTTCAAGTTTCGTAACAATTCTTTACAAATATTTTGTTGCAATACTTTGGCTTTAGACATAATTTAAAAGTAAGATCTTTAAAGACTACTTATTTAGATCCGTACTTTAGCTGATTGCGTGTTTTAGTTTAAAATTAAATTTACCTGAAACTATAATTTGACTTTATATTGGACTATAATATAAATTTATGCAAAGCAGAAGTAAAATGTATTAGCCCAGATATATCTAGTAACAAATTAGTAGCAATAGAAAAAAAAAACAATATCATTCCTAAATAAATATCAAATCCTAAAATCCTTAAATTTAGATTATCTATATTAAATGTATAAACGGCAATAAATATTTCTTCTAATCATAACATTCCTTTGAATTAAGTCAAACACTCTAGGAAGTAGACGTATTCTCCTCTAATTTGAAAAGAAGAATTTGTGTGGTACTTATTGAATCCTATAATGTTAGGTTTTTCAATAAGTTAACATATATATATAGTTGCAAAAAGGAATCTGGAGATAAAAACAAGTCGATGACTATTAAAAAAGTGAAAATAAATAAAACTATTACACTTAAAATATCTAGTAGTATATATAATTGTAACTAATAGTATGTCTTATTAGTTCAAAGCTATTATTAACTATTAAAGTGGCACTTCAGATCACAGGAGTGCTCATGTCCATATCACTGAAGTATTCGATTAAGGCTATTATTGAGTGCTATATTGGTGCTTCAGATCACAGGGGAGCTCATTACCATATCACTGAGTTAGTTGTTCCACGCTACTACTGGACTGCTAACGTTTGTGCTATATAAATTAGTGTGTTGGAACCAGAAGTGCTAATTCCATTTAGTATCTTTGTCAGCAATGACCAATGTACCTTTGTTGCGACTTAAGAAAATTACGGTGACTAATTGCATGGTGAGTAGTAGTAAAATGTAGCTTCTGGGACAGGACCTTTGACCCCTGTTATCTCTCTGCGGGCGGGTCCTTATCAGTGATAACCTTTGACATTTCCGCAATATTTTAAGATAAAGCACGTGCCAGATAACCTTGACCCAATTAAAAAGCAATTGACCTCAATTAAATAACAATTAGATAAGCCCGCGAGGTCGCTACTATTGTTTACGTTTCGTTATCGGCACGCGCCGGTTCGTATCGCGAATTCTTCACCTCTAGGTCATGGACCTGATATCACTGTCAGGCGTCTGCCAACCAGTCCATCAGACCGATAAGGTTTTTGTCTCTTTAAAACTATGTGATGAATAATATAATGCAAACGTTATCCAAAAAAAAAAAAAAAAACAATTCTTCTAACTATAGTACGATTGACTCGAGAGTGTTTCGAGTTATATTTTTCTGCTTAATATGCATTTTGTAAGAATATAAATGGATTGACTCGCTATTGGATTTATTATTATTATTATGTGTGTTAATCATGTCGGTAACAATGCCATATGTAATCTTCCTTTATGTTTTGAGTGTTGTGTACAGTCAACAAAATTTCTCTTCACAACACTGGGGTAATGGAAGTACACTTGTAGCTCACGCAATATCAAACAGAACAAGGATAGATTTACATTACTCACCTAAATCTCCCCATCAAGCGTTGTTCACTTTGAAACTATTTCAATGTTAGTAGCCAAGAGACAACTAGTGGATCTGATGGAGAAGAATCGTTGTCATTTTTTAATGAAGAGACTATGAATGATGCCCCGTCAGAACAAGGTGATGAAACGTTTTCTTTTGACGAAAAACGACTCTACATTTAATGAAGACAACTATAGTGATGACACGACCACACTTGAAATTTTAAATGAAACAAATGACTGTTGTCTGCAAGCTGATGATTGCGCATATGTTAAAGAATCTTTACAAAAAGACATTGAGGAATACATCGATAGAATTAGGACAGTTAAATAATGAAATCTCAAGATTGAATAAAACAATTCGTGTCCTAGAATATGATGCTGAATTAAGAAACAAGGAATTGTACGAAGTGAAGTCACCCAAATATAGAAGTCGAAGATGTTACTGTCGGAGAAGAAAAGGAATTTTAAGACGTGGTGTCTAAGTCTTAATAAAGTTAGAAAGAGCAGAAAATAATCAACAGTTCAGAAGATTTACTAGAAAAACAATTTTATGTATATATGTTTAATTATAAATATAACTTTTTACTGAGGTATTAATTTTATTTGTGTTAAACGTCCCAATAAAGACAGAACATGATTGGTTATAATATTCATTATACTAAGCTTTGATATCAATTGACCTGACCTCTGATAAATGTTTTATCTAACAACCAATTTAATTTTTAAATGAAGCACTATTTGTCCTCTATTTACCCTTGTTTACTACATTTTTGTCGACACGTGGTCACCTTAAACCTTTTAGAATGTTTAAAACTGCAACTTTCTATCAACACGTGTTCGCCTTTAACCTCAAACGTCAGTTCTGGATGGGTATATAGCGTTCTCTTCCTCAGAGAGTTGATCAAGTTCAATTTTCGACTTCTACTCGTCCGCTTCTCACTTAACAAGTAAGTAGTAATCTTTCACTTTATAGTCAGTGTGATAGAAAATGGAAACCTTGCGGTGTTAACACAAGTTTTCTATTACACTTTAAAGAATTACAAGTCTGTAAATAATATATACTTAGTGCTGTTGAGCAGAGAACGGAAACCTTGCGGAGTTAACGTAAGTTCTCTGTTTAACAGTTGTTTTATGTTAAAAATATTAATAAAAATTCACTTTATAGTCAGTGTGATAGAAAATGGAAACCTTGCGGTGTTAACACAAGTTTTCTATTACACCTTTAAAGAATTACAAGTCTGTAAATAATATATACATTAGTGCTGTTGAGCAGAGAACGGAAACCTTGCGGTGTTAACGTAAGTTCTCTGTTTAACTGTTGTTTTATTTTAAATATTGAAAAAAAAAACGTTAAAGATGTAAAATAACAATTGTTTACAATCTTACGCTTTTTTTTAAAAGTATAAAAGATGAAAAATCAACTTTACTTAGAATAATATTTAGTGTAACACTTATTTTGTTATTAATTATTTCTTTTTTTTTTTATTAGAGAAAAATGGATTCCGACAAATGGTGAAGCAGTCTATTGGACGTCAGAGAACCACGTGATTTTACAGGCTCATCACTAGAAGAAGATGGAGTTCATAATAGATTTTCAAGGGTTTAAAAATAGTAACAATGAATTTATAGTAAAAGAACTTGCTCTTTTTCAACTGAATGCACAAATATATGAGCTCCATTTATTTCAGCCACCGTGTAATTTTCATGAACTCGCACCACAAATACAAAAACAGGTGCTGTGGTTGGAGAGACAATACCATGGACTGTATTGGGGATCTGGTTTTACAGAGTATAATTCAATGAAAGATATATTTTCAAATGTTAAAATAAACGGAAATGTGTATGATGAAGGGAAACGAAAAAACAAAAGTTTATAACTAGTTTACTGTCAGATTTTTGTGTTAATGTTATTAATATAGAAGATCTCGGTTGTCCCAATTTGTCTATTTTGAGATCTCAATTTGTACATACCGAGTTCGATGAAAGAATGTAGTTTTAATCACAGTCCACACAATTGTGCTTATATTAATGTACATGTATTGTTGCAATGGTTCAATGCACAAAAGCTTGTGGAGAAACAAATGGAAAATGTCAATTTAGCCTTTAAGGAGTGTTTTCAAAAAGGATACAAACATATGTCGGCTGGTATGGTCAAGTTTATCCCAAAACATTTCATTGTAAATCATTTCTGAGGATGTGGAAAATATATATGATAAACTACCCAGCAATTTGAAATGTGATATAGACATTGTCTTAAGCATGACATGTAAAGAACACTACCCGCATAACGTTTAAGAAAAGACATTGTACGTACTGTTTAAATAAAGTTATGACATCATTATCTGTTCAAAGTTCATAGATAACAAATGTATTTTTAATAATTGTTCTTTTGTAATAGTCTTTAGTACGTGCGCTGTTCTAACAACAACAACAACAATGTCAGTAGATACCGTTAATGGGTGTTGTATACATTTTCAACTGTACTAAAAAGGACTTAACAAAACTCTGGATTTTATCGGACAAAGTATTTTGAGAATGTTATTTGCTTGCGGATGCGGATGGCAGTCAGACAGCACCAACTAACTATTAGACATTTAAATTTCGTTCATAAAATCAACAATCCAGATTGTGACCTGAGTAAATTTATAAAGGAGGATTATAACAACTATTGCAAGTACAAAAGGTCTGTTGCTGAAACTGAGAAGGTTATGAAAGAGAGACTTTTATGATGTGGCCCTAAATCATATCCTGCAATAGAAGAAATGGTGAGCACCGGGTTTTACTTACATTGGAACTGGTGATTCGACTACCTGCGTTAGCTGCGGTGTTACTTTGGATCAGTGGAGTCCAGAGACAATCCGCAAGAAGAACACAAGAGAGCATCACCTTTCTGTGAACTTGTCAAATAAAATACTATATCATGATATATTGTTTGTTTTTATTTTTCACTACCAGAGTATAACTCATGATGAATACATTAGCTGTTAGAGCTGGTTATTGCAAGAGAATTGCATAAACAAAGCACGTAGGAATTTTCATACTCGTCATGTTGAACTTAAGGGTATTAATGATCTATATCAAGCAGATTTATTGTGGAAATGATTCCATTTCAAAAAGGAAAATAAGGGTTTTAAATACTATAATGACAATTATTAATTGTTTCAGTAAATTTTGCAATTGCTTATACCGTTGTTGAAGTCTAAAATGTGGGCTTGAAATTTGAGAAAAGTTCTAAAATCCAATATTATTAAAATATCCTATGAAACATTTTCAGACTGACCAGGGAACTGAATGGTTCAATTCTAGAGTTAAAATCGTTACTAAATAAGTACAATATAAATCATTATCATACATTCTCAGATAAAAAAGCGGTAATCGTTGAAAGGTTTAACCCGCACAATGAAAAGTAAAATGTGGGAGAGCGTTTAGTGAACAAGGTAGTTACCCGCTGGCTCGGTTTATTACCAAAGCTTGTAAACGTATATAACAATACTGTTCACAGAACTATAGGAGTCAAACCTGTTGATGTAACAAATCTAAATGAGAGAGATATTTTATTAAGGATTGTTAAAAACCCGTAAAAAAACTCCTCAGTTAAAACAAAGATTCAAAGTTGGTGATCCAGTTAGAGTAAGGCAAAAAAATCTAAAGTGTTTACTAAAGGTTATTTTCCTCAATGGAGCAGCAATGAAATATATACTGTATATAAAGTACAGTTAACGAAACCTATTACATATATATTAAGAGATGATAAAGGAAATGTCATTAAAGGAGGATTCTATCAAGAGGAAACTAAGGCAAAACCAATTACAAAGACACGTATTTAGTAGAAAAAGATTGTTAGGAAAAAAAGGTGATAAAGTTTTAGTGCGTTGGTTAGGATTTGATTAAATCACATGACAGTTGGATTGATTAAAGTAGATCTTCTATAAATGAAGTTTGAAAAACAAAAAAATAATTTTTCTGTTATAAAATTTTAGATATGATAATAAAGGAGAAGAATTCAGAATACAAAAAACATCATGGTAAATTATTACCTAATTCTATAAGATGTATAATTTGCGGTTCCTTCCAACTGCGGAAAAACGAACTTAATGTTAAATTTATTATTTTCTCCGCAAGGTCTGTTTTTGAGAATATTTATATATTCTCGAAATCATTGTATCAATCAAAGTATGAGTTTTTGGAATGTGTGTTAAAAAAACTTCCTGAGGATTTGGATACTTTTCGTTTTCAGACAACGATGAAGTCCCACACCCAAGTGAAGTGAAACCGAATTCCATAATGATTTTTGATGATGTAGCTTGTGGTAAACAAACTAATATAAAAAAATTACTTCTCCATGGGAAAGACATAATGATGTTGACCACGTTTTATATTTGTCAAACGTACAGTTACATTCCAAAACAGTTGGTACGTGATAATGCTAATTTTATAGTTGTTTTCAAACAAGATGATCGTAACTTGCAACATATCTACCATGATCATGTAAAACCCTGACATGAGTTTCGATACATTTAAAAACTATTTGCTTTAGGGTATATGGGATCAAGGAAACAATAAATTTATTGTTATCGATAGAGAAAGTCAAGTTAATAAAGGACGTTATCGATCAGGATTTGATACGTTTGTAACACTATAAAGGGAGAGGTTACAAATCGTTTTGCATTTCATTTACTCCTTCAGTCGATGTTTGACGATCAAGGAGTAAAGATGGAGAGTAAAGCAGCAGAGGACGATCAATGCGAACCAATTGAGAATGAAAAAATTAACAAAACAAAAGAAGATATTATCAAAGAAATTACAGAACTCCGGAAAAATATAAAAACGAAAACATAGAACACTTAAACGTGACCTTATAGAAACTGAAGATATGTGGAAAAAACAAAATTAAAACCAATATCAGAACCGTTACAAAAACTAGTTGAGGAGGGTGAACAGCTTCAACAACAACAACAACAACAAGAAGTTAAGAAAGAACTTAAGAGGAAAAGTTTAGAAGACCATGAAGAAACACCTGCGAAACGTTTACTTACCTCAAACATCCTCAAGGAGTTAAGAGAAAGACCTCGCCTAAAATCTTCCAACTCAACCTGATTATGAGAGTGATTATGAATATGATGATGGTAATAGTGAAGAGCTTCCTTCTGCAAAACGATTAGCAAGTCATGATTCTTATTTGGGAAACTGAATTAACAAATGATAATAACGATATTGAAATGAAATACACCACCGCCGCCAAAGCAATTTGACGAGGAAATGGTATACGAGTCAACAACTGGACAGGAATTATTAAAAACACACCCAAGGAAAAAAACTTGCAAAGGAATTTGTAGAACGTGAGTTTAAGGGGAAAATTGCTAGAGATTATTTTCTCTAAAACTTATACAAGGAGGTAAAACTCTAGACCATAATTATGGTAATTCGAATCGATGGTGATTCTTGGATGATAGGAGGACAAACGAATAGATATTCATGTTGATGGATATTTTAATAGATGGAAAAAGATATAAAGGTACACCCGGTCTTTATGAATTAATAGTTATGAACATTCCAAACGATTATATTTATACTGAAGAGGATTTAAATGCATATATGCTGACATTTTGAGAGAAACTAACGTTTATAGAGTGAATTATTCAGCAACAGGAAAAATTAGATCTAACAGAGGAAGTAAATATAAAAATATAATTGCTCCTCTGATTAATCGAGTACCAACACTTGAAGAGCATCACATGTCAACATATTCTGATTTGGTAAATAAAGAAGCTACCGGGAGCGGTATTAATTTAACAAACACCGCACCTAATTATGTCTATTTTGACGATCCAAATGAACTTGTAGATCGATTGAGGTTATTATTAGCATCTCAACAAGCAGGGAACACAGGTCATTCAAATGAAATCAACTCAATCATTGAAGAACTACTTGAATTAGAACCTGTATTGTCAAAAAAAACGTTTGTAGTGAAAAAAATAAAATAAATATTGTTATCAAGTTGAATATTGTTCATTTTATTTCTATTCCTCACATGATATACATGTATCATGAGTGTTGATAAATTTGGTCACCATTCACGATCGACTAAGGTTCTTAGAGGTCCAAAAGGAGAAGGGTTCGAACTTACTACCGAAGGCAATTATGATATGCAAAATAAGAAACTGTGTAATGTCAGAGAACCTACCGAGAAGAACGATGTTGTAAATTTAAAACTATATCAAAAACAATAGTCTGTTAAGGACCAAAGATGGGAGTTTGTTTAATGCAGGAAAATCTAAAAATATCAAATGTTGGAAAACCTTCAAATTTACAAGATGTAGTTAACGTGCAATATTTAAAAGATTCCATCGAAGACTGTTTAAGGATTGAAAATGGAAAGTTTGATGCGAAAAATAAAAGTTATATGCAGTGCTAGTGAACCGGTTGAGGAGTATGACAATTGTAAATTTAAAATACTTCAATAAACATGCTGTTAATGTGCAATATTTAAGAGATAAACACATTAATACTTAATAAAAACAACTAAAAGAACTTGATGCAAAGAGTGCTACCCATTATCAAATCTGTCTAAAACCTAAGTTTCTGTTACGATGCTGTGAACAAATTATATTTTCTAGAAAATATTGCCGACATAACCTACGCAATTTATTATCAAATTCACAAAAGGAGTAAGAAAAAGATGACTAAATCCGAATGGATAAATAAAGTTATAAAATATAAAAACATAAATTGGCTTGATCTTTTTTTCAGTTAAAGTAGAGTCCCCAGTAAGTGAAGACGTCTCTTAGATGTATTTAAAGTAATGGCTGTGCGAAAACAACCCGCCTCAGTCGTTATTGTGGCTCCGGACTGTTAAGTACAATTGGAAAAAAACTGCAAGTGCTATTATAAATCGAGGAATTGACATTTTACCTTTTGAATTACATTTACCTGGAGGTTTATCAGTACTGCGGTCCTGGTACAGATTTACAAAAGAGATTAAGTAGAAACGATCCAGGAATTAACGGTTTAGACGCAGCTTGTAAGGAACATGATATAGCGTACTTAAAATATCAAGATTACTAATAACAGAGCATACGCTGACAGAATCTTAGCTGAAAAGGCTTGGAATAGATTTAAAGCATCAGATTCAAGTGTAGGTGAAAAAGCTGCAGCGTGGGCAGTTACAAATATTATGAAAGCGAAATCTAAATTAAGTGGTGGATCAATAAGTAAGAAGAAGAAGAAAGCAGTACAGAAGAGGAAACAGATGAAAACAAATAAAAATATAAAAAACAATAAGAAAACAAAGACAAACAAGAACAAAAACAAAGCAAATGAAAAAAACCTTAAAGGGAAAGGGGTTATATTTTAAAACCGTATTCCGGATCAGGATTAAAAAAAAAAAAAAAAATATTCATCGAAAATAATAGATGAGCTTCCAAGTAAACCGCTATCACAGTTTGACATTTTTAAAATGTGCTAAGCTTCTAAAGTTACCAGACTTTAGAGGAGGAGTATTTATGAGAGACCTTGTTAACCGCCCTAAAATTAACGATAATGAATCTGCAGTTGTTAATTTAGATAGTATAAATGGAAAAAGGTACACATTGGGTATGTTATGTGAAACGTGGGATATAACGTAGAATACTTTGACAGTTTTGGCAATTTAAGACCGCCGACCGAGTTAGAGGATTATTTTAACAGTGGACCCCATCACGTTAACAATCAAATACAAATTTACTTTCCGAGGCAGAAGGAAAAAATACTTTTAACTGCGGTCATTTGTGTTTAGACTTTTTGTTCGTGAAGAAATGATTTGTGTTACAGGAAGATCGTCTGATCTCAAGTGTACGTTGTTTCCTCCTTTAGATTTATCAAGATCTAATGACTGGGAAATGGGTTTTTTGGATTTAATGACTTACAATTCAATTCCCAATATTGAAGAAAATATCAATAACGTACTTTACATCGGCTCCAATACATATCTCTTCCAACAGGATCTTATGAAATAGAAGACATTCATAAGTATATTAACAATAAATTGAAAGAAATAGATCCGACTACAACATTCAAGTTAAAAGCAAAACAACAATACACTTAAAAGTGAAATATGGTGTTCTAAGAGAATAGACGTTTCGAAACCTCACAATTTAGGTTCGTTACTTGGGTTTATAGATAAAGATATCAAGATATTGGATGCAAATAAATGGCATGTATCATCAAGTCAAGTGGCCATTAACAAAGTTGATATCATACGAATCACTTGTAATATTGTAGGAGGTTCATATAGAGACGGAATCGAAGGACACGTATTACATGAATTTTATCCAGTGGTTGGACCTGGATTTAAAATTGTTGAAAAGACCTGAATCAGTACAATATCTTCCAATTTACAAACAAAATAATTTATCAGAATTTAACATAAAAACTAGAAGATCAGAACGGAGATTTAATTAATTTCAGAGGTGAAAAACATTAATTTACGCGTTCACATTAGAGAGAAAAGCAGGGAAAATAACTATGGGCTTGGTGTTTTGTTTAACTCAACCTCTGCATCTTCTAAAAAAAAGTTAGTTTTTAAAACCTTTCATACTACACCAAATGTCAGTATTCCTCGAACAGTGAAGCCGTTAACATTGAGGAACCGCATATTTCTTAACTCACTAGGAATATTTAAATCACCTTTATCATCATGAACGGGGATACTGGATATTGGTTGAAAATGTAAATTTTGATGATTCAGTAATTAATATTGAATGGCATTCTCACAATCCATACTCTTCGAATTCATTAAAGAATAGTGATGAAATTAGAATTCCAGTTCACCAACAAGATGTATACACATTACCAAGTCGAAGTTTTCCTTCTGATTGAGGGAAAAATTATAAAGGTTGCGGACAATTCTGATGATATAACTACGGAGTTTGGTAAATAATGCTATGTCATTTTTGTTTGATGAAATACGATACGAACTGTGTGGTACAGAAATTGATAGAGTTAAAAATGTTGGTATTACGGACTACAATGAAAAATATACTTACATCTCGCCCAAGTGATGTCAACTGGATGGAAAATGCTGGTTGGAAAATTACATCAGTAGAAAATTTAAGTGATAGAACTAACTTTTCTTTTTGTGTACCACTTAAATTGCTTCTTGGATTTGTAGAAGATTATAATCATATTTTATTAAATGTTTAAACAGGAATTGGTACTTTTGAGAGCATCAAGTGATAAGAATGAATGCCATCATTCAGAGTGGAGCTGCTTTACATGATTTTAAAATAAATTTGGCAAAAGTTATTTGGAAAGTACCTTACGTACAAGTTGAAGACAATATAAAATTATCTCTTTTAAAAGTTGTAGATAAAGATCAACCTATTTCTATTCCTTTTAGAAGATGGCAGTTAAAACGAGTATCCATCTTTACCAGCCTCGCAGTTTCAAACATGGACAGTTAAAACTAGTTCAGTTATGGAAAAGCCACGCTACGTCATACTAGGTTTTCAAACAAATCGTAAAGATAACGCTGCTAAAAATGCATCTCATTTTGATTTTTGTCATCTAGAAAATGGTGAAACTTTACCTCAACAGCAAGTACTATCCATATGATAACTTGAACAGCAACAAATCATTAATGTATGACTTGTATACAAGATTTCAATCTTCTTATTATTCAGGATGTGATGATCAACCTTGTCTCGATAAAACAACATTTTTAGCTAAAACTCCTTTATTTGTTATTGACTGTTCTAAGCAAGTGGAAACGTTAAAATCAGGATCACTGGATATACGACTGGAAATTCAAACGTCTGCTGCAATACCTGCTAATACGGCAGCCTACTGTTTGATCATTCATGATGCTTTAATTCAATATTTACCATTGTCTGGTATTGTTAAAAAAATTATGTAGATTTCTGTATTTATCAATAAAGGAACATGTTACTCTATTTCGATTTTTTCTTCTTTCCTTTTTTCTAATCACCTTGAAAGAAACATACAAACGTATGTCATATATGAAAAGGTTGTGAATTAAAAAACAAAGTTTTTTGATTAAAAAGCTGTTTATTCTCACAATAACAAGCACAAAATGACAAGTCAAGAACTTACAAGCTATAATGACCATATGCTAGGGTGTTGATGTTGTTTGGACAAAACATATCTCTTATCATCCTTATTACTTAAAGCTAACTTGTTAATTACTACAGTTTTTACATTGTGCTTCTTTGATTGAAAAGTTCTTACATCTCTTCTCATATTTTCATTTTTAAACAAACAATCTAAATAGTTTTGAAAAAACTATAGTCTTATCCACGACAGCCTTTGAAATTCCTTTAGCTTTTTTCAATCTTAGATTATTGGATTCTTGTAAATAATCATCATTTGTTGTGCGGTAGGCATAAAGTTTAGGTCGTAAACCTACAAACTCTACAATTGGAATCCCTGTACATTCGTCTTTAAATTTGCCTAATGCTTTTTTGTTAGATGCATCAAAACACTTATGATCAAAAGGATAGTTGGATAAGTCGAGGTGTTGCTTTAGAATAGGATTCTCAAAGTCTTCATACAAGTCCTCAGTAAATACTTCATACAAAAAAGAATCTGTATCAAGATATAAAATGTTGATTTGTTTGTTACCATAAAAAGGTTTTACAATGTTGTAGTGAAAGTTATACATGTGAAGTTTGGACAACTCCAAGACAGTGAATCCTACATAAATTGGTTTGTTAAAACAAATCTTATCTTTGGATAGCTCAATAGCTGCAATATTTTCACCATATATTCTTAAAATTAGGCTTTGAAACTAACTTATCTACTCTTTTGCTATTAGTAAACTAGTTCTAAATCAATTCTTTTTCCTAATGTTTTCAATTGTTTTTCCAAACATTGCATTGTTTAGTAATTTGTAAAATTCTTTCTCAAAATCGTTTTTTGATTCTTTTCGTTTTTTAGTATTAAAATCTATGTAAGGTTTTAACCAACAACTCTGGGAAAACTTTAGAATTCTATGAATCTTTTTCAACACAAGACCGTTTTGCAAAGCTTGTTTTAAGTTTAAATAATGACAAACATATTTTTTTTTATCCGTTAATGTTGTTAACAGCTTGATCTATTTTGATCCTGGAGGATGTTTGTTTTTCAGGGAGAAAAGGTAAATCATTATGTTCCTCATGAAGATGTTGTGGATAAGATAGATCACACTCTAGAATGTAACCATTTTCTCCTTCATCAGGCTTTGTCATAACATCAAAATGTTTTATCGCTCCCTTTTTTAACCATCTAAAGTTTTCTTTCGGTATTGGTTGAGACATTGAAAAACCATACAAATTATTTGCATCAATGTAAGTAAGAAAACTGACATCTTTACCAGCATCAAAAGATGATCCTAAATAACTATTGTTAGCTTTTGCATAGCGTTTAACACATTGGGTAATTCCTCCTCTTATTCCCTTTTCGATAAACATATACATATCATAATCATGAATCAGCTCAAGTTCAACTTTAGTATACTTTTAGCATAGCATCAAAGGTAAGACTAGGTAAGGTAAAATAATGTGCTGGATCTAATTCATAATTATTTATACAAACTAATCTAAAGTTTTCAAATACATCACAGAGTGTAACAACACATCGGTTTTCAGATACAAATCGCTATAATCACCGAGGGTTTGACAGTTAAATGTATTCCATACTTTTTCAGCATGTTCATAGTCCGTGTCCGATATTTCGCTTAAAACCCATACTATTATAAAATTGCGCTTTAGCAGGGAGTTGAGTTACATCAAGTTTCTCCCAACTATCGGTAAACTCATATGGATACACTCCTTTTCTCGTTACAAGACACAAAGTCTTCATCACGAAAAAAACATTTTTGTGTGAATAAATTGATCATTTTTCAAATTTTTAACCAAAGAACTTAGACTACTTGCCATGAACCTAAAGCTATCTATGAACCTTAATTTAATACCGCTATCTGTGTGTTTTACATAAGAAATGTATTTCTCTTTGGTGTTAGGAACAACATCAACTTTATTTTGATCAAGTCCTAAATGTTTAATAATAAAATGGGTTATCATAATTAGAACTACCGTGAATTATAACGGGAAGAGATTTTTGATCTTGTCTTTTTAAATTACAAGAACCGCATAACACTGCTCTGAATTTACCAGTTAAGTGACAATGGTCTCTACAAGGAGCATTAAGAGCCTCACTAAATTCTGTGTTACAACATTCACAGTGGGTGGCTGACTTAAATCTATCACTTTCTTCCCTAGTAAGAGGTAACATGGGTACGTTTACATTTAACAAATCACCAATCAGATTTGCTATAGATTTAATGTACTCTACAAATTTTAAACCGGCATTAGGACCTCGATAGAGATAGGGCTCATTAGGCAAAACTGTTTACAATTTCTAGTGGTAACATATTTTTCGTTGATAGCAAAATATGCACAGAAGCTCATTGGTTCATGTATTTCTTTTACTGTTACATGTTGAGATTGTTTGTTACATTCTTCAGAGCTAGGTTTTTTTAGAATAGACTCAAAATCACAATAACATACTATAGGTACTTTATACTTAAAATGAAAGTTATTAAAAGATTAAATAAGTAGGATCATCCTCATTATCTGTAAGATGAGGCATAACAACCTTTACGGGTTTGTTAGGAACACAGTCTTTTCTATGTTTTTTTTAACAGTTTTTTAGCACGTAAGCCTTGAAAATGTTTTAAACAACTTTTACAAAAAGCTGCCTTTACTTTATGTTTTGTCATTTGTTACACGTACTAATCTAGAAAAATTATTAATATAACAATAGTGGCTTACTCCTACATTGTTAGAAAATAACAAACAAATCTATGTGATCTTTCTTCTCAGTCTTAACCACTTTCAGAGGATACACCTCATTATTCTTGTTAAGTCCATATACGTTTATACTAACAGTCGGATTGTTTTTTTCAAATTTAACCGACTTGATTTAGAGGTGTTGGAAACTGAATACCGTTAAAATTAAATTTATGTTGTAAATCAAAGTATCTGTTGTTTACGCGCTCCCTGTGCACACCTTTAACATAATGACATTAAAATTGCCCACTTAAAGCACTCGTTATCATGTAAGTTCATCGGATTTGATTACTGCTTTTTTTAAGCACTATTGCTGATGGCAAAGGTATGAAAGTACTACCTCTAAGCGGTTTGTACCTGCTGAATCGTACTAAAATCCCATCAATATGTAGAAGAGTCCACCCACTCCCTTTGCTTAACTGTTCACTCTCTTCTCTACAAATTTTTCTAAACATTTTTTGTACAACTCTGGAAATGGAAGTTTCTTCCAAAACCTTCTTGTTTCTGGTTTTGAATGCGCGAGGTGTTACCTCTTGGCTAAGAGGTTTTACATAAGTGCACTCAAGCACAATATTAAACTTAATAGCATCACTTTCGGCTATGACCCTGTTAATTAAACGTTCGAGTTTATCCTCATGTTGTTGGAGAAAATCACAAATATTTAATAAATTCAAATCACTGTTTTTAAGGAAAAAAGTTTTAAGTATTCCCTTGAAAGCGGTTTTTATCTCGATAAAACTCATCAACACGAGTAACAACTTCAAGACGTCTCCGCTTAGTCAATCTTGTAGGTAGAGCGTTTCTACTTCCATAGCCTGTTCATCACCGGCTAAACTGGAGTGTGATCTCTTAGCCATTGTAAAATTTGAATGTAAACTAATCTGAAAAAAAAAAAAAAAAAAAAATTTCTAAAGTGGTTAAGATAGAAGAAAGAAATATCACTTAACTAACCCTATTTACATAATATGTTTACTTCTTTACTTTCTGATCAATCACCGTTAATTTTGTATTTTCAATGTTTTTAACCTTCTTACCAAAAATAGTTAAAATAGAAGACAGTTTTTTTAGAGCTTCCTTTTCATCACCTTTAGTGGAATCAATCAAAAACAAGCCTTTTTTTTGATACCATCTGCCAATACATGCTACTTGAACTGCAATATTTTAGGTCTTTTGTTTTAGTAATTTCGATTTTTATTAAATGCGTACCCTGCTCTCCTGGAGAAGTAAACCTTAATCTTTTCTTATTTTTTAAACATTGAAATTGTTGACTTAAGACTATTGGACCCTTCCCTTTCCTACTTCTAAAAAGACTATCAAAGTCTGATTCAGATTCCGTGTCTTCACTGCAAGAAGATGAGTCTGATGAAGACGATGAACTAGAAGAAGATGAAGAAGAAGAAGACGAGGAGGTTGAGGCTGATCGAGATTTCTTAAGTTTTTTAACAGATTTTTGTTTTAACTGTTTTGATCTACCTCTCTTGCTACTTTTCTTTTCTTCTTCTTCATTTTTAGATGAGCCCGAAAGAATATAATTTAAACATTGAATTACAGCATTAACTATTTCAGGTGTGTATTTTTTCCCTTTCAACGGTTTTTTACTTAAAATTGGTTTAAAAAAAGACATTACTTCATCGTATGTTTTAACTTCTGCAGTGAGCAACGGGACCTTTTCTTGACTAAGATCTACTGGGTTAATATGTACATTGGAATAAAAAACGTTCATAAGTTGTGTTAAGTCAAACACTAGGGCCATCATAGCGTCAAAGTTGTTTTTTTAAAGTTTCGCATTTTTTTAGTCCGTTGACTGCCTTCTCCCACATATCCAAAGAATTTAACCCAATCGTATACAAATTTTGAATCAAAACTATCAAGCTGATCAACGCACCATCTACTTTTGAAGAAGAAGAAGTGCTTTTCTTTGGTTGGTCAACCACGGCATCAGATCTCATGGATTCATTGTCAGAATCCACGGTTTCCACGACATGATGGGCTTGCTCCATTTTCTGCATTAAAAGAAAAAAAGAAAATTAGTTAACCTGTTAAACGCTTGCAAAAGTTAACAAAAATATAATATTTTATTTTAACTTAAATAAATCTTAAAAGTTTATAATTATTTTAATACTACACACCACTAGACCCAAACCCATGTGATCCTCTCACGGTCTCTCCCCACGTCAGAAAGCTCACATAACTCAGGATACAGTATTAATTCACAAATCAGTTGTGCTATCCTGTCTCCTTTTTTAATAACAAAGTCTTGATTTGAATGATTAAATAGTACAAACACCTACATTCCCGTCCCCGTATAGTCCCTGTCAACTACACCTGCTCCAACATCAATGAAATGATGTAGAGCCAAACCGGATCTAGGTGCTATTCTACCATAAACAGTTTTCAGGTAGTTTAATTGCTATATCTGTCTTAATTAATTGTCTGCCAAATTTCTGTACTACATAATCATAGGCACTACATAAATCAAAACCAGCAGCTGAAGGTGAGCTTCTATGTGGAGGAAAAGCGTTTTCAGTTAGACGCAGCACGAACCCTAGTTGAGACTTCGACACTAAAAAAATAATAAGTTTTACATTAATTAAAGCTGTTTATGATAATAATTATGTATGTCTAGCTAAACAGAGAACTTACGTTAAACACCGCAAGGTTTCCATTCTCTGCTCCATAAAACTAAGTACTTATTATTATTTTAAAAGTGCGATAGAAAACTTGTGTTAACACCGCAAGGTTTCCATTTTCTATCACACTGGTCTAAAATAAATTACTAATAACAGAGAACTTACGTTAACACCGCAAGGTTTCCATTCTCTGCTCCATAAAACTAAGTAACTTATTATTATTTTTAAAGTGTGATAGAAAACTTGTGTTAACACCGCAAGGTTTCCATTTTCTATCACACTATTTTTATAGTTGTACTTACTTGTTAAGTGAGAGAAGCGGACGAGTAGAAGTCGAAAATTGAACTTGATCAACTCTCTGAAGAGGAGAACGCTATATACCCATCCAGAACTGACGTTTGAGGTTAAAGGCGAACACGTGTTGATAGAAATTTACAGTTTTAATCATTTAAAGGTTTAAGGTGACCACGTGTCGAACAAAATGTAGTAAACAAGGGTAAATAAAGGACAAATAAAAATGTGTTATTATCAGGAGAGCAGACGTTGCAAGCATGTTTCGGTGCATAATCACTGTTAGCGGTGGATCAAACAATACCGCTTACTTTAAAATTAAATTGGTTGTTAGATAAAACATTTATCAGAGGTCAGGTCAATTGATATCAAAGCTTAGTATAATGAATATTATACCAATCATCTTCTGAGCTGTTGAATCTTTCACACTTCTATCTTTATTGGGATGTTAACACAAATAAAAATTAATACCTCAGTAAAAAGTTATATTTATATTAAACATATATATATATATATACATAAAATTGTTTAACTAGTAAATCTTCAACAATCTTTTTTTCTTTCTCTGCAATTTGAAGTTTACGAATGAATTGTACCAATCATCTTCTGAAACTCTCTTCTAACTTTATTAAGACATCAAAACAAAATTATAAAATTATTTTTTTTACTAGTAAATCTTTCACAAAATTTTTATTACTCTCAATTATAAGTTTTATGAAAAGTTGTAACCGGTCTCAAATCTTCATCCTTAGAGCTAGCTGCCACTACTTGAAACTTGAGAGTCTTGTACGCAGTTGTTTGTATCCGTTGGACGTGAAACCTGTGCTTTGTAATATTTTGAATCACCCCACGTCCAAGTCGAAGATGAAACGAAAGAGAGCTCTGAATTCGTTCACCTTCACGTCTCTCGTAGAATATTTGATACCTATTTCTCAAAACTCTTAAATTGTAAGCTTTTCTTTGTTCTTCTGACATTTTAATGTTTTTTTCTCCTCCAAAAGTGGGATGAAAGTAAACAATAATATCAACTTCAATGACCTAGAGGTGAAGAATTCGCGATACGAACCGGCGCGTGCCGATAACGAAACGTAAACAATAGTAGCGACCTCGCGGGCTTATCTAATTGTTATTTAATTGAGGTCAATTGCTTTTTAATTGGGGTCAAGGTTATCTGGCACGTGCTTATCTTAAAATATGCGGAAATGTCAAAGGTTATCACTGATAAGGACCCCACCGCAGAGAGATAACAGGGGTCAAAGGTCCTGTCCCAGAAGCTACATTTTATAACTACTATGGTGTATAAATATACTAATATTTTTGACCATCTTAACTTGGTTAGTTTTAAAATTACATTTAAATTTACATATAAAAGGTTATAAATAATTGCAATGTCCAACTTACTTTCTTGCACTTTCAATTCGTTGTAACATCAGAACTGTTGTCTCTCTCTCTCTCTCTCTCTCTCTCTCTCTCTCTCTCTCTCTCTCCCTCTCTCTCTCTCTCTCAAGTATTGTTGACAGATCAAAAATAGACAGTTGCCTGTTACAGTATAACAATGTACCAAAACAGACGGAACACATTAAATCAATGGCGGTCCCCAGTCGGCGACGGCTCTAAACTCCAGTCACGCAGATCAGCTGCTGTACAGTGGGGAGTTGGCGTGCAGCTGTGACCCACTTGTTATAAATGTTATATTGAAAACGATTGTGTGTTTCACATACAAGAAGAACCGATCACATAGTATTCTAAAACTGTTTGGTTCCAAAAGCTTTTTACTTCATGCCAAGTTTCATTCAGTTTACTGCGTTCAGAAGTGCATCTTAAACATTGTTAATAAAAAGATTATTTTGAGGTGAATTAACTCTTCCGTTTAACTTGTTTGAGGGATTTCTTTCCGTTTAACTGACATTAACAAGAAACATACTCGTTTAGTTATTGTAGAGCGTGCATGCAGATTTTATAATTGAATCCATTATTGTAATGATATACAGATGCATAGATAAATAGAGATTTTTTACACAAGCACAGTGCGATGAACATTTACGAAGATATCCAGAAACTTTTGGACCTCATTCTACATGTAAAAGTAACGAAAACAGTTTATATAAACTTTGAACCGGAAATGCTTCGTTAGTGAGTTACGGATAGCGAAAGATTTCACCAGGATTTCAGTTCCTATTATAAAACAATATGGTAAGAAAGTATGGTAAGGTAAATTGAAGGGTGAATTCAATAATTTCTTATGGTTTTTGACTTGATAAATCTAGAAAAACATGTCTCAGATATTTTAACTAATCAATTTAAGAGAAAGCACGTTTCAAATGCAAAAATGAGTACACAGAATGGGTTTTTTACATACAATTTTTTTATGTTATAATTTGGCAATACAATAAACAATAAACATCTGTTCAACAATGTTTGATTTGAATTGTACAATTTAGATAACTTTGGGAGCTAAAAACAAGGTTGCAATCCATGTGCGTTGTTTTCGTCACAGTAAATGACTTTTTGCCTGTGTAAGTATTGCTTTGTCCGCAGTAATTATTAAATCATTGGAGTAGTAATGCAACACTTTTTTTACAAGTGAAAAAATAGTCGAATATGATGCTTATTTATGGTGTTTTGATGGTAGTGCTACGGCCTCTGTTGATGAATACAGACAAAGCAATATACGTTATACATGAAACAGGATCACTTCCTAACGCAAAGTTCCAGAATGATCGCTCTTGCCAAACATGATGTTATTGTAGAGGAAGACATTTTTGCTGTTGTTGAATATAGTCCAGGTATTATTACAAGACATATTTATAAATAGTTCAGGGTTGCTCGAAGTAAAGTTTGGTGAGCACTCAATAATAAACACAATATACACCATTATTTACATCCAGGAGATAATGTACATCTCCTGGAGTACTGCATTTAATTAAACTATCATCGTTGACTCTTTAAGTGTATTTTATTCAACGATAAGTCACAGTTCACTCGTGATGGTATCAACAATTTACGAAACCAACGTTCAGGGGCAGAAGTGAGCACTCATGCAACAATTGAACGTAATTTTCAGCGTTTTAGCATTAACGTATGACGTGATTCAGATGATTGAACCGTTTATTCTTCAAGAAACGCTCAACAGGTCAGATACACGTAAGTATCTGTAAAGTTTCTTCAATAAGATTTACCGAAATTCATTGAAGATGTTACTCTTGTAAACGAGACAGCTGTACTTCCGACATGTTGGCGCATCGCTACATTTTACAAATATTGTTTCCACCTATTTGAACAGTTTACAAGTAAATAGTATAGAAAGTATAGTTGAGGTGCTATACTCTGGCCACTCAGGTCACCAGAACATACGACATTTGAGTTTGCAGCATACGGGGATGGATGAAGGAGAAAGTTTACGAGGTCAAAGTAATTTTCCGTGAGGCACTACTCAAACGTATTAAAACGCAATTAAAGGAAAGCCCTATTGAACTACGGAAAACAACAAGAGCCATCCTTAAATGAGCAGAAAAATTGAGGATTTAAATCGGTGGGTCACTTTAAATTTAAGTTTGGTTTAATAGGTTATTGGTTGAATTTAGATTAATGTTTCCGATTAAATTAATTTGTACTGTTATGAATAAAATATATCTAATAAAACATCTATTAAACTTTTAGGTGCTCTTTGTTTACAAAGCTTTATTAGAAAGAAAGTTTTATTAAAAATAATGATCTTTTCTTGGTGTCATAACAATGCTATTGTTGCCCAACGATGAAAAAATGGGTTATTTCACTCCATTTTTGCATATGACGCTGGTTTTATAAGATAATACTTAGCTTACTGTTCTGATATCAGTTTTATTCAATTTCTCAGGTCAAATACGGTCAAAACTATTGAATTCGCTCTTTAATTTACCTTAGAATAATTTCAGGAGGTCCTCGTTTTACATGGTGAGATCCAGGCGAAATCTTTTACGAGCTGTACCTCGCTAATGATGCATTTCTGGGCCCATGTTTATATAACCTTTTTTCATTATCTTAACATGTAAAATGAGCTCCCACAGTTTCTATATATCTTCATAAATCACCCTGGATTAGAAATATACTTCTAAAATTATGATAAGCTTAAAGTGATATCAATTTTGTTAATAAGTTTATAAATTACTGCACTTTATAAAGAAATAAGAAATTTAAAAACTGTTGTTAGACTGATCCGTTTATCACGTTAGTTTGACAAATTTAATTTGGTAACATATTTGAAGAGACTTAATTAGCAGGGTCCGAAGGGAGACATTGTGACAGTTGGATAGCAATGCTATGTTCCAATAATTACACTAGATATCTGTGATATAATCTCTCCGCGCAATTTTACCTGTTTAATTTGATTTTCAACAAACTGGACTACATTATTAAACTAATGTAAGTAAATTAATGTTGAAAATACAATAATCACTTTATTTGAGTCTAAAAATAGTCACTTGGTATGAATATTATGTCCATGTAAGCGTGAAACATATCCAATTGTTATGTGAATCTGAATAGCATAATATCATATATAAATTATATGTATATATATATATATATATATATATATATATATATATATATATATATACACGGTGGCCATGACCTAGCGTTAGTTTTGGGGTCCATGGGGTTGAGATCAGGAGATTTTGTAGGCCAAGTTACAGGACCTTCTCTGCCTATCTAATACTCAATGATGTCATACTAAAGTGATGAGAAGCGCCATCTTGTTAATAAATTATATCTTAGTGGTGGATATGGTTGAACACATCCCAAACTTGAGGTAAGTTGGTTTTACAAAAATTCAAGACACATAACTCCAGTTAAACTTCTCTCAAAATATGAGATCCCAAAAAACGATCGCCAATCACACTTGCCTAAACATTAATACTAAATCTTCTCTGAAATTACTGCTTTATTGCAGCTTTTTGGTTTTCAGTATTCAAAAAGTGCATGTTGTAAAAGTTAAATACCCCTGTCTTGTAAAATGAGCTTCGTCTGTCCATAAAGGTTTTTAGAAAAATTATATTATAACATTTCAGAATATAATAAACAGTTTATAAAAGTCTCGTCTAACAGCATAATCGTTAGATTCAAGACCGGGCACTTTTGAAACTTAATGATAAAGGCCGTACACTTAATGACAAGGGTTTTTGTCTTAGGTAACCTAGGACCCAAGTTATAAATGCTAGGGCTCTAAATTTACTGGAGATATGAGAATGGGTTTTTGTGTCTATGGAGGAATATTTCCAGGGTTAAGCTGTTCTGAGATGTGATCTCTAAACCTTATTGCAGTAGACCAGTAGGGTTTCTTTTATTTTGTCAAAAATATTTGACTGTATGAACATTCGCTAAGGACGGTACACTTTGGTAAGATTCGATATTAAGTGAGGAATTCTTATCAGCAATACATTAACCTTTTACTTGATCGAAACCGTTTGGTCATTCACCTGCCATGAGCCGTGCACATATGAAGTTGCCAGCTATGTTAAGCTGAGGTATTTCGCTTGTTTTAATGCCTTTAAAAGTTTCCAGGCGTACGTTGTTCGTTACTCTACGTAGTTCCCTTGTAAGATACAACTTGCAATGTTAACTGCACCTATGCCTCGCTTTAAATGGTTTTTAAGGTATTTTATCGGTAGAAGAGAACAAATACCGAATAGAAGTGTCATGCTAAAAGAATCCTGATAGAACTTTAAGAGAAAGGAGTAATGAAAATTATTTATAATGCAAAAACTAAAATTAAAAAAAACCATACCACGAAAGAAAGAAAAAGCACAGCCTTACAACAAACTTTTTCTGTGTTAGTGTAAACATTTTAAGTATTAAAACTTCAATACATATTTATGGCAATTACAAGATAAAATACTTTACTTTTATGTTCGTGGTTATTATGATTACCATTTAACATGTAAACTAAAAAATACTCGAAAAATACATACTAAGCCCATCTTAAGCACTCAAACTGGTATTAAATCAAAACCTTTTACTAGACCTATTTACTGAATTATGAGATAGTTTATTAATAACAAGGTTGTGATTGCAAATAAATTATGTAATGTGATAAGTTTTTCCATTAAATTTTTAGTGGGACACCTTTTACTCAAAATTAGCTTGCTTTAGAAAAATGAAAAACCTTAAAAAGTCTAAATGTAATATATAACTTCACAGCGGAGAGATTCTTTTAAGCACTCTTGATGTATTCGGAGTAAAGGTAATATATGGTATCTCTGCAAAGGATCTTTCTTAGAGTATAGTATACAAATCTACGTCATTTCCTGCACACATTACATGAATTTTGCGATTCTGCACTATGTTTTTTTTTTATCAACTTGAATATTTTATTTTTAATGAAGTCTCATATTATCTTAATATTTTAAATAGTAAGTAGTACCACTTATATTAAAATATTTTTGTAGACTGGGATTAAATTGATATTATATTTATCTTTTAAAACTTCTACTAGAGGCTAGCACGAACATATACATTACAATATAAATCCATAACCTTCTCTATACATACAAAGAAAGGCTTTAACACTGTGTACTTTGGGGATTTGACGCGGAAGGAAGGGATTTGCCTAAACCTCCAAACGTAAAGCAATCATATATTCGGTTATTCAGTATCACTTCTGTATTATTCGTAGTAATACGAGAAGGATTACAATTTTTTAACCAAGTAGTAGATATATTTTTAAACTGCAGTATATGATATCATAAATGCGGATAATCTGAACATGAAACATCGCGTGACCAATCTCTTGATTGCTCAACAATGTTTAGTTAAGTATTACATTAAGGGTTGTGGAATATACGAATAACTTTCTATTAAAACTAATCAACAATCAAACCTTAAAACAAATCTATAAAATAATTTTTAAGATTATGTTCTATAGTCAGATACACTACTATATTTGACTTATTAAAATGTTCTAATTATTTATATTAATGAATTCTACAAAATTTATATTTATAAAATATATTGTAAAAACTTAAACTTTCTAAATAAAATCCTTATAAATATTTTGTGTTCAATTAGTTTTTATAGTAAAGCTATAAAACATGGATATTATTATTTTTAATTAAGTAGAAATATAATAAAACGTTTTAGACCGATTTCCAATAAACAATAAACATCATGATAAATTTCTTAATTCGTGATGTATACTAATTTATATGTACACGTTTGGAATATCTTAAACTTAGACAGATAATATTAAATTATTCCTTAGTATTAAATTAATGCAGTTAATTTTAGATTTAAAACTTATTTGTGAAAATTATTTACAAATAATTTAAGCTTATTTAATGAATTTTCTCTGATATAATAATTAAAAATGACGCAAGCCATTGAATAGTTTTCGTTGCTAATATATTATGTAGTTCATCATAATGATTTTGCATGCTTTGAGAACTAAAAATAAACCTTATGATTGGTGTTTAATCTATCGGCGTTCATTTTTATTTTATTTATTGACAGGAACCTTTGATAGTGTGTATGAGAAGATCAAGCTTTGTTAACTTCGTTTATATAAAGCTGAGGTAAGAGGGACTGGTGTGTGCCATGAACTGGGGATCCTAAAAAACGTTTTACCAACCGTTATGTTTGGAAAATTCAATAAGTTATCAGTCATTGATGGACCCGTGGTTACACGATCACAACACTTGATTATGTATGAACTTGTGACAGAACTCTTTCCATCGGAACCGTTGACAGATGAAATTCCTAATCGGCTTGGTTGTCAGGTTTTATGGATCTGAGGTTTGATATTCGGGTATCAGCCAAGAAAAGGTCCAGGAGCTATCGCCTGGAGGCTTCAATGAATATGTATTAGTGGACTTTAAAGCTCTAATATATGGAATTAACTTGCAAGGTCTTCAATTAAACTGAATGTTAAATAAATACTTGCACAGTTGTTCATCAATTTGAAAGTTAGAAAAATTAAAAATGCTGGTTTGGATTATAAAAAGTCGAATATTTTGAAGAGCACCGAAGAAGGGGTTAGAATTAAGGTGGTAAGGAGTTCTGAGAGAAATAACTAATATGGGAAGATGTTGTGAAGAGAGGGAGGCTAACAATTGAATGGAGGGTCTCCCTTTAGCGCCACTAAGTATTATTGGGGCCTCGGGAGTCTGAGGCCTGTAATTAGAAGAGGTCAAGAACTGATGTATGTAGACCACGAAACAGTAAGTATGAGAAAGACACTGAGGAGAACATTCGTTAAGAATACTCTCAAGGGTATAGAAGGTGCACTCCATGAGCTAAACAGTTGGTCTCAGAGGTCTAAGATTGGGGAAGCTCTAGATGTACAAACCACAGACTGAAGCTCTAGTTGAAAATATGAGAAAGTTGAAGCAAGAAATAGTCAAAGTTAATGAAGACTAATATCGATTAAATACGTGCATTAGGCAATGCAAAATGACATAATTAAATGATTTGAGAAATTTTAGAGAAGTTATGGAAAGACGGAAGAAAATATAGTTTCTTTGCATTCATGCTATAATTATCTGTGGAGTTATAAATTTTATGGTTGATTCACATTTGGAATTAACTTACCACATCATACATTATTTTAAAAGTGTCAATGACGTAATGATACTGATACCATTTCATGAAGGTAATTTGAAATTGAGTTAATTTTTAATCCATAAAAATCTGAAGCGGGTAGTGATAATGAAACTGAAGTAACAAACGGAGTGCCAGAAATTAGCGAATGTTTGCATATCACCTTAAGTGTTTTAACTGGACAGCGGGGATCGCCATATTAAATATTATTGAGTAGAGGCATTCAAAGCTATCGAATGATATATGTTTTAAAATTAAAAATGCTAAAGTTTTAATTCCTAATTTTTCGAGATATTGTATCTAATAATATTAAAACAGGAATTTTTATATTGCAGATATTCGGAACATTCTTAAAAAGTAAATTATAATATTTCATTTGTATATTTTGCTATTAGAAAAATGGTCAGCAATATTGATTTATAATTAAATTTTCGTGTTTATAACGTAATTCGGCAGTGCATTATATAAAAGTCCATTAAGATATTGCTATCTATACTTTATGAAAATGTACTAAATTTCGCTTTCCAGACTAGCCTATTTACATCTTCGAATATATCATTTTATTATAAACATAATTCACCATGGCACATCCTCTTTACCTGTTATGATAATTATTAACAGCAGAATATTTGGGATCTGTTGTATTTTTGTTAATTCTAACAATTTTTTCATGCTTTATTTTATAATACAATTTTTTAATAATCTATATATTTGTTATCCTTGTCCTTTTGCTCTTTTCTACTCGTACTTATTGTTTTCCACCCTCCCACTACTTTTTTTTAGTTTGACTCCGTTTTTTCTCTACTACGCTTTCTCGGTTCCGTTCTTCTATTAGGAGTTTGTGACAAATTATCTTCTTCTTATCCGTATAGAATTTAAATTTGTAATAAAAAAAGTCGCAGTCTCTGACTCCAAGCAATGTGCTTATCTATAATTCTCTACAGAGTTTAAGTTAGTAATCCTCTCAATATCACCTTAAAGTTGCCCGCTGACAAAATACTAGCATAATATTTTTTTCTTTCCGTTTCCTTTTCCTTTTTCATATCTCACAATCTAGTACGTAGGGAATAAACGTTTCCGTCTTTAACTTCAGTATCTTGAATTCATCTCACCTTTCAGTTATCGTGTGTTTCATTTCTTTCTGTTACTATCGTCCTTTCTGTTTATTCCAGTTTCTATGTCATGTTATGTTTATTTACCAATGCGGATTGATAACATTATGTATTCTAAATTTGACTGAGATTTTAGTCGTTCTCGTTAAATAAACAGCGTTTCATAAACAACTTAAATACATTTCGGAAATAAGCAAAGAACAAATCAATTGAGTTTTTAAGTTTTATCGAATTGCAGTAAAAATTGTAGATTTACTACTAAACTAGGAGGAGGACAACGCTTATTGCAGGTCCTTCGCGTGTGTAGGAACAACTTCTGGTTCTAATGAATGATATTTATAGTGCCAAAGTTAAGTGTATGTTCTTTCCCCACATCAAGAAAATATGCACACACACGTAGGCTCTAGAAGCCTACTTCGGTCAAAAAAGGTTTACTTTTAGCCCTTGTTGTAATATACTTACCGGTCTTAAGGTATATCGTGAATAATCCTAACTTCCGGCGGCTATAATTTACCTATTTCAGCCGTTTTAAATCTCTACAGTCTACTACGGCAACCCCGTTCTCGAGGCAATGTGCTAGAAACATATATATATATATATATATATATATATATATATATATATATTATATATTTATATATATATACACTGGCATACAAGAACATTTTCAGACCGGGTAGATTTACTAAAAGCATATAAAACTTAAAATAAATAAAATAACCCAGTATAAATAACCAACGCAAGTTGTTTTGAATAAATTAACTTTGTTTTTGTAAATTTATGACGTTATAAAAAAAAACTGCTACATTTTTAATTGTGAAAACAGCTTTAGTTACACACATTTTCTCTATCTTTATTTTCTGTAGTTCCATTTAAAAAACAACTGAATTAATTACTGAGAAAACAATTGGCGTAATATCCTGTTCAGACATGGTTTTTACAACATAATTAGATACTTCATTACATTGAAGCAGTAAAATTGTTTTATACCTTCTCCACACAGTTCTTATAGGGAGAATTAGATGACTAAGTATTTACTAATTGTTTAGGTAAATAAAAAATGGAAAATATATCTGGTAATGAATTTATCCCGAAGTGAACATGTAGGAGTGTATAATCAATGATGACTTTTTATTACATCAACTCTTAGTAAAATTACTTCACTGGATATTCTATAACGGATACACCTGACGATTGCATTAGCATATTTCCAGTTTTGAAATAAAGGGTCTACAGTCTACCACAATAGTGGTAGTATCAAAAATTTTATTTGTTATTTCTATCGTTATATTATTAAATAGTTATCTTCATTTAATATGTTTTATGTTTGAGATATTGTGAAGAAATTTTTAAGGCTGTCACGAAGAATAATTTACGTTCATGTTTGCGTGCCAGCTGTGTGAGCAGTCACTCAATCTGGTTGCATTCACCACACTGTGCTGTACATGTCTGGAATCTGTGTTATTATCTTACTCTCACATAACAATAGCTAAAACAAATATGCCATGATTGCAAGTTTATTTAAACAATAATGAAGTAAAAAAAATACATTAGTTTCCTACTTATGGTCCAAACAAAAGGACTAGATAATTTCGGATTTCTGATTTTTTAGGACATATATAGTGGAAAAATGGTTTTTTCTACAGTAGTAAGGAGATTTTAATATTAAATAATCCAATTAGCTAATTAACAACAAATAAGTGCTATTTTTTATAATATGTCTGTGAAATTGAATTAAAATCTTACAATTTATATAATTACTGTTTTCTATGTTAAAGTTTCGGATGTATACGTTACCACACAGAATTTCGGACATATGTTACTTTTAATGCCTCAAAAATTAATTAGAACTTGAAATTTCGAAAAAGTAGTTCTTTTTCTTTCGGTAAAATTATCTTCATTGTGTATAAATTGGCTTCTTCTCTCACTTTGTGTAAATATTTTCAGGCTACCAAGTTTGAGAAATTTTAGATTTTTATTAGCTATTTTCTCGTACTGTCTTTATGTTCTCCAGCTGTACTGTAGTCCAGCCTTTGTTTCAAACATAAAGTGTTTACTCTGTCAAACAGAGAATACTCAGCTTCTTCTTGGTATTAATTTTTTGGCCGTGCTGTTACAATCTGAATCTAGATTTTTATTTTGTTTTAATTTCAATAAACTGTAAAAGACGCCTCTCTACTATGTACACATTCACAATGGACAGCTCGTTTTGGAAATTATACGTACATAGTTATGCGAATGGAATAAGAAATATTATTTATTGAGGTTAATTAATTATTTAGTTTAGTTTTTATTTCCACTATATCCTTGAATTAAATTGACTGAGGCCGGAAAATGATTTATAAAAACCTTAAAACTTTAATTAAATACCTAAGAAATTGCCGTAGATAAAATAAGAGGGTAGGAAAACCCCGTTTAAGTACGTGGAGATAAAGAATAGCTATGTGCCTCGAAAATTAAAGTATGTTCTATTTGCGTTGATAAAAATTTAACATATCTAGACCCGGTTTGGCCAAATAATAGCTCGATAATCCACGTAATCCATCATTCCGGAATAAAATTATCTTCGGCCTTATAATTGAGTATAAATTAAGAATGGAGGTAGTTAAAATATTCAATTATTTTTTAACGGATATTGTTTGAAATAATAAATGCAATTACTCTTTTAGGATATTTACTACCTTGTAAGTGTAAATCGCAATAATAATAAATTAATTTACTATACAAATCAGTTAAAATGATATTTTCAGTATAAGGATTGTAATGATAAATTCCAAGCCCGAGATAATCAAATCTAATGACCACTGCGCGGACCAAGAATTGAATGGCAATAGAAATTGTACCTCGTTGAACGAGGGAGTCTAACACTCCACCAAACACAGGCCACAGTCTTCCGTGCCTTGGGTGGATGGAAAGCTGTAAAATTTGTCAACCAAACGCTCTCGTTAGAAGCTGAATGTAATCCTATTTAATATATATTTCATTTTTAAGTTAAACATACAAAAAGTACTTGTCTAAGTCCACAATAACTTTCATTTCTCTACATCTGTATTTAGCTAAATCTTAGTAAACGAAAACTGTTAACTCTCGAGTCAGTGTGATAGCTAGGAATAATTTATCTATCCCATTCGGAATGAAGGTTATTATGATAAGTTCCATTCTGATCCATTTCTATTAGTCAGTCTATATGCAATGTACTAATAGGTTTATGGTCCTAGTACAGGGTGAGGTCTGGACCATGCCGTGCCTTAGATATTTAACAGTGCTTTGTCATCTTAATTAGAAACTATGACTTATTTCCAACACTTTGTTTCTATTTGTCTTCTGTTCTCCATAATTTAGATGCCTCGTCCGAATCGCGCTTATAAATTTATTTTTTCAATTTTGAAAAACGTTTTGGTGGGGTAGGGGTTGCCTTTTTGGGGAGAATTTTCAAATGTAAACGATGGCGTCGTGTGGAGTTATCATTAAATTTAAAAGGTGTCATAATTACACCGAACATTATTGGCGACCAAACAAAAGTTAATTTTATCTTTTAACTACGTATGAACTATATGGTATTGTAACCAAAATCGTTATATGTAAATAGGACTTTAAAGTAAAGTTATCCGTGTTTACCCTACCTATTCAAATACAGGCGAAACCAACTTCCATGATTCTTTTTCTTTACGCTATACTTGCTACTGACCCTATTTTTCAATTAAATATGTGAATTGACGGGGGGGCATTTTTTCACTGGTATTTTTCTAAATTTTCTCAAAAATATATTCCAAATTTAAGAAATAAAAAAATCCTAAAGACTACATAATTCTTAAATATCGCAACATATAGTAAATTTTTTTAATATAAAATCAAAAGGGTGCCTTTCTTAGAATCGAAAACAAACAATTTTTGTATAATTTAACTTTATTTTTCCTCTATCTCTCTAGCTGCATTTTCAAAATAGGGCAGGCCGAAAAAAAACTGAATTAACGCTATGTCGGTTTTACAAAAATGTAACAAACTTATTTTTCCATTTTGAACAAATAGAGTTTTTGATGATTTTAAATAAACAGAGAATCTTGTTGTTACTCGAAATTCACGTACCAAAACAATTTCAACATGTATATTAATTTTCCAACTCAATCGTTTTTATTGGCCCCAGATATAATTTTTGTCGTTAAGTAGTTTCCCATGATTTTATCTTTCTAAAGATAAACAAATGATTCAAATGTACACACGCTTTTTCAGGCATATTTTTTTCACATCTTTAAATTAATGCAGGGAGTCTAGAGTGAGCGGGGCTAAGGATTTAGGAGTACATGAGTAGTAGTTTGTTAATACAAAAATCAAAATCGGTTCGAGAATTGAAGTTTTCTTTATATGCAAAAAAGTGTAATAGTTATGTTTTAATCAAGATAAATAACAAACTCAAAACAGACCTGTCCGCCCGATCGATTGATTATATTGTGGGGGGGACCTATCGCAATGTGTGAGTTGTTCTTATTTCCATCACTATTTATTTATTTTTAGTTGTGTATATTGAGTAATGTTCTCTAGTTAGACTTGTCGAATCTTTATCAACCACCTCTTTTTTATTGATCAAGCTTCATGCTTCCTTCAACTCAGATATTAATGGCCGGAGTATACATAGATACTGATTCACAAGGTATTAATTATCAACTAAGCACGTAGGCATTTAATATTTAATTTTAGGAGTTAATTGTTGAACTTCCGTGACCAAAGACCATAAATTTTGGTTGATTTTAAATTCTGAGGAGCTTGAGAGCCAAGTTAGCCACCTGTACTGCCCTGACCTAAGGAAGAAAAAGGGTCATCTGACATTCTGGCCTCATTTTTGGAGCTAGGCTGACTTTACTCATTTTGCTCATTGCCAACAGGCAAGTAGATTTTAAATATTAAGTTTCATGGTTTTTTGAGGCAATTTGTTAATATTGTATCCAGAATCTATAAAATATAGTTTATGAAGTAAAAAAAATTCATTTATCATTTAAATACTTGGTAGTATACATAAGTGTACCTTAAGCGGATTCTAAGCCAAAAAACGCGTATCTGCCCCACCAATCACGGTTTTTTGGCTTCTTGTTCTATGCGATTTCAACAGCATGATTGTCTAGGGCTAAACCACAGTAACAAAGTCACATTAATATTTATTCTAGTGTTAGTTTTAATGATAAAATGAGACTTCTAATTACTATGATGACAAAAGTTACACACATTTTTAGAAATTTACATGAATTATTGTCTATACAACCCTCCCCAGTCATATGTCATGGTCTTGCTGATTAGATCAGGCTCCTCACTCACTGCTAGAATTCAACCCAAAAAAGCCATGTACTAGTTGGGAGGCATCAAAGGGCCACAAGTTTTTTTAATAATGTCTTGTTTTCTTTTCTCTTTTGTTCACAACCTCTGGGGGCTAAAGAAAAGAGATTTCTTTGTATTTGGTTTTGGAACTTCTCTATTCTTCGTAAATCCTGCTTTAAAAAGGGTCAATTGAAAGACTTCCCCACTGAATGATTTTCTGTAGAACATGTCAAAAGATTCCTCTTAGGAAAAGAACATGTACCATTTCACTAAGATATGGGACGAGGTACTTTATGCATTATTTTATACTGTGAAGTATAGTTAAATTCTGTGAACAAAGTCCTGATGCTCCATGCTCTTTACAGTAAACCTTTTCCAGAGTTACTAGCTATGACAGCATCTTTAAAGTCTTCAAAATCATACATTTTTCCTTTTGACTTTTATCTGAAACAATAACAAAAATTTAAAATTGAATAACTTAAGGAAAAAGAAAACAATAAAAAAAGGCTGCGCCGAAAGTGGGAACGTAAAAGATTACTTAATATTCTAACATTTACATTATAAAAGTAGACGGTACTTGTAATATAATAGGTTCTAAATTCAAATTTATCATTGCTTACCTGTTTATTAAACTTGGTGTGATGGAAATTGGGCTGCCAGACATAAAATGTATGTCCTGTCTCTAGATAGTTTAAAACAATCTCATTTGCTTCAATATCATTTGAATTTACCAATCCTGTCAAGGTTAGGAAAACAAAGCCCAATTTTTGTTCTGGGCTGCACAATTGTCCATCCAAATGTGTTATTTTTTTTGCAATCTCTTTTGTGCATGATAAAAGAATTTAATGGACTCGCAATGTCCTTTTTCATAGCCGGAAATTCCCTCATGGCCAGATGCACTGGCATAAATGGATCCCATGGTTGGTTTTTTATCCAACAGGACACATAATGATTCATTGAAAAGGACAATTCTACGAGTAACACACTGCGTCTTTTGAACTGTTCAATGTGAGGCAAACCTTATTACTTTCTGCAAAGTCCATTGTGTTAGACAAACTTGTAGACCAGAAGGCCTATAACTATCTAAATTGTCCTTTATTCAATTGATTTTTTCATATGCTTCTCCGGGGCTTTCAGTATATTTCTTTTTATGATCTTTCCATTGTCATTGCATTCCGGACACAAATGTTCAATCGATTTGGGCCAATGATCTTGTTTGTGTAGATTGTACTTTTCAAAATTTTACAGACAATCACTCGTGGCCCAATTTTGCAAAGGAAATGTTCATGTCTGATATGACATTTCCGATACAAGTCGTGATGACAAATGAAAGTTTTTCTTCTGCTTCCGTGATCTTTTCATTAATTCTTTCGTGCATTTTTGCTATTGACTGTTCACTGGGCAAATATTGTCATGTTAGGAGCATGTTTCTCTCCTTATAATGTGATTTATACATGGAATTGTTTAATTTTACAAATATGATCCTTGATAATACTCCTATCCACAAGGTTATGTTGGGTGGGGGTGTGTCTTCCCCTGTTGATCGCCGTGTTCGGTAAAAAACGATAATCAGTTGATTTGTTCAAAATCATTAGTAATGAAACATGTCTTTGTTTTTTTTTTTGTAGCCGAGTGTGGATAAGAAAAATGTTTTACAAACCATCTTTCTTGCTCCGTCACATGTCTGTAAGGAAGTAAAAGAATGTTTTTCCCCCTCCTTGATTCTTCATCTGGGTGTGTTTTCCTTTGAACTTTGCTTTTATCAATGTGCCCTTGAAAATTAAAAACTTGTCTCTCATTTTTTCTCCATAGCCCAATAGTGTGTTCGTGGATTTTCATTCTTCTGTGTTCTGTAAGTTTGGTCGTGCATTTTCTTTTACATGTATTATTACATGGGGAGGGCTGAAGTGACATGTTTATCTTTATTTTTTTCACGTTTTGATTTAATGTCTTCTTTTACACCTCGGCGCAGCTCTTTTCCTCGGGTTCCCATTTTTGGTGAACCCTTTAGGAGCTTCATCTGTTTCCTCGAAGCATATGCAGCTGTATTATTATGTTCTTATGTTCGACTCTGCTCTGTCTCCATCTGCTGGTGGTCCTCTGTTGGCGCTTCTTCTATTGGGTTGACCTTGTTCAACTACAATGGCCAAACATTTTCTACCAAATCTAGGAGCTATGTCAAACAGCACACGTCGACATTCTGTTGCTGTTGTTCTTCTGCCGCTTCAGGCAATTAAATCAAACAATTCTTCAATAAAATCACTGGCATTGTCTTCAATTTGATTCATAGCTTCTGCAAATAAGTGAAATAAATGAGTTTTTCATTAAGGCTATATTTTATAGGATTTTTTCATGTAGGCTATATTTTCATCCTATGCCAATTTACATATTTGGTAACTTCAATGAGTTATGACAGTAGTAACGATATATAATCAAACATAAAATGTTGCCTTTAGACTACATTGCATAACCCTACAAAAAGCTAACATAATATATGAGGCGTTGGTAGGCCTAACATTCAACTAGTTCGCTTATTTTATTTATTTACTGAATTACAATAAATATATTATTACCGATATAATTTTAGGTCTATCAGTTGTATAGGGCATAGTAGATTTAGCAAATTACCTTTTTTATTATGCTGTAGTTGTCGTAGACTCTTCACTGTCTGATATCAACTTCTGTTAATTTAGCATAAGGCCTACTACGTGTTTCCTCATTGTTCATGTGGAACGACCATAAAAAGTGATCCGTTTTGAAGATACTGTAGGAGCGCTCTTGGCTGAAAAAGAAATAATAATTTTGTATAATAATTTTTTGCAGGGACCAGCAAACAAAAAAAGCATTTAGGCTACAGTGGCTTAATCTAGACTAAATTCTGCATATTGATAAATTATGATTTGGTTTAAAAGCTCTATTTCTAGGCCTAGGATTAAAACTATATTATGGTAGGCTCTAATCAATATTG